>NC_048223.1:62484268-62554987 GCF_002007445.2 Ailuropoda melanoleuca
TGGCCAGGCGCTCGGAGGCCCAGAAGCTCTTGAGGCTGGTGTATCCGGAGCGCGGGAGGCTGGCAGGTAGGGCTTTCTCCGTCTTCTCCCCCTCAGCCGGTCAGCACACCTTCCAAAGCGCGTAGTCCGGGTACACAGTGGAGGCGGCAGAGAGACCCGGGCCAGTTGTAACACTGTGAGGAGGGACGGGCTGGCTTTTTACGTGGGGATCTTTACCAAGAAGTGCTGAACGGAGCGCTCACCTCTCGGTAGCATTGTCAAGCCTTTCGGGTTGGCCGAGAATCTGTTCTGAGTAGTCTTTTATGTTTGTTTTCTTAGCTTGACATACATTATACAAGTGGAGCAGTATCTCATTGGAATCTTTGGGTCCGTTCTGCTTTGGCATTGCCAGCATTCTCAGAATGAGCTGGGTCTCCCCCCCGCTTACATTTTAAAATTTATTCTAGCCAAAAATATACCTGTTTTGTATTATGCAGTTGTACTACTTCTTAAAAACATTACTATGCTAAGCGAAATTAGAGAAAGACAAATACAATATGATCTCACTCATATGCGGAATTTAAGAAACAAAACAGATGAACATAGGGGAAGGAAGGGAAAAATAAAATAAGACAAAGACAGAAAGGGAGGCAAACCATAAGAGACTCTTAACTATAGGGAACAAACCAAGGGTTGCTGGAGGGGAGGAGGAGGGGATGGGGTAACTGGGTGATAGGCATTAAGGAGGGCACTTGTAATGAGCACTGGGTGTTATATGCAAGCAATGAATCACTAAATTCTACCCCCGAAGCTAATAATACACTATATGTTAACTAAATTGAATTTAAATAAAAAATAAAAACATTATTTGCTTTAGGCAATTTTATTAAACAGTCAACAGTTTTTTGCTGTGTGAAGCAAAATAATGGAAACCTTTCAGGTTTGTTTCAGGTACTTTTTGCCTCTCTGAATGGTAAGCTGGAAGTTACTAGCTCTTCAAGAAAATCAAACACTGGCATGATCAGCGATCTGTGAACTCCAGAAACTATGAGAAACTGTAGATCATAACCCAACTAAATCATAATTAATTTTTTAAAGAAATCAAAATGAATGTTTTTAGAACGATTTTCTATACTTCCTCATTCTCAACCATAATTGGGGAAATGTTTACATGCAAGGGCCTTTTAAGATCTAAAAGTTTTTGAGATTCCCCTAAACCTTCATTTCTTTAATAAATATTTATTGAGCCCGCTCAGTGTATGGTAGGCCATGGTGTTACATTGGCGCGCAGAAAGAAACATGGTCCTGTTCCTGCTAGGGCTTCCAGTTTAGTGGGGAGGAAACAAATAATCATATGACTAGAGATAAAACTGCAACCATGATGAGGGCGTGGGAAGAGGGCCTATGAGGTTGTCAGATGCAGCCCTTGAAACAGGTGAGAATCCCACATGCTTTGCTGCAAATCCATTGCTTTAGAAAGGATTTTCCTGGAGAGTCATTTGTGATGTAGGTGCTGTGGAAGAAGGCAGATAGAGTAGGAATGTTTTACCTCTCACTGACTGTTGAAGCTTAGAGAAATTCTTGGTATCATGGAGGTATAAAAATTTATTTCATTGCTCAGTTGGTCATATGTAGACTTTGATGGAAATAAAGATCTTTTACTCTATTAAAAGAAAATTTTGAGACTAGACGATCTCACTGGACTGTGAACTGCTTGAGACAGGCGCTGTGTCTAATTCTGTCTAGTTCTTAGCATGCGTGCAGCATGGAGCAGGGGCTCAGAGTGCCCGAGATGATGGAATAAATAATGATCCCACCAGGCCCAGATTGAGGTCCAAATTTAGAGACCCTGAGCACTACGTCTGCCGTTCCCATATGCAACTCAAAGTGAGTGCAAGGAAACCCAGTTTTGTTTTATTTCTGAAATATTAGGTGCCAGGAAGGTGTTTCGGGTGTCAGGCTTTGCTGGTACCCACATGTGCTCAGCACTATGGATAGCCCAGCCTGCCTCTCTTAAAATCATCATCCCTGTACCTTCTTTCCGTTCTCATAAAGCAAGAACTGTAGCTCCTTTTATTTTAAGAAGAGCCATTTTGATCTTCGCCTCATTGGATAATTGTGAACATATAATCTGGGAAAATAAGTCCGAGGTTGATACACTAATTTTTTTTAAACAGATAATAAATACATATTGTATCTTAAGAGGAAATCTGATGAAAAACTCTTACTAGGACATATGGTTTCCTTAAAAGTCATTATATATGATGTATTGAAACCAGTCTGGATGTTGGCATTTGTGGGATTAAAAGGAAGTGGGGTGTCATCACTAATTTGTAACTTACCATCATAAGAGCAGCCTCAGGTATTGGCACATCTCTTCGAAATGCTGCAGATAAAGAGCTGCATGCACGCGCGCGCGTTTGTGTGTGTGTTAAGAAACCAAAAAAAAAAACAAAAAACTGAGCTGAAGAAAAGTCCAGTGTTAATTTGCCAATTTTTAGGAAAACAAATGCAAAAATCCTTTTTCAGCGATTCAGCTCTACATTTGATTAACAGTATTTTCATCTGTCTTCAGCAATTTGCTGAGTATGCCACCTGAAGTCTGTGACCAGAAAACTTTGACCTGAAGTAATTTACATCAGAAACTTCAAAATCAGGGTCTGCCATTTGAAGTGTTTCCAGATGTGTGCGGAGAAGAGTTTTAGCATTATTTCCATTCTTCTCCCAAAGGCACTGCGGTCCTCTCACCTGCCCCGTGCCCCGCCTCCATGTGTTTCACTTGGTATAGCAATTCACAGCCATGTCCCTATAGCCGTGGCCTACAAAGTTGCTCTCCAGTCTCTCTGTGGTAATTCTTCACCTTATCACCTTGGCGAGAGGAGTCTTAAAAGATACAGGAGCTCACTGAAGAGCCCCTGTGGGTGGACTGCTGGGATAAGAATTTATCCCAGCTGCGCCTGGCAGATAGAGGGAGACTGTGGAGGGCTCCAGCCATCCCATTGAGTTAGGGGCAGGGAACACTGCATAAATTGATATCAGGAGTGAGCTGTGGGTCGTTGTGGCACTGTGAGGTTATAATGACAGTGCCAGCCTGGAGGAGCACACAGGCAGCTTGCCTTCCCTACACTTTCCAGGCAGGTTCCTGGTTACACTGTGCAAGCAAGGTACCCCTCCACCCACACTGTTCAGTCGAGGCCTCTGTGGAGAACTGGGGAGGGTGCCTCTCATTTAAAATACTGATAAGGGCTTGTGGGGCTTGAGATTAGGACCGTTCTTAGAACCTGATGCCCACCAGGGGGTTTTGCTGAATTTATAGTTACATTCTATGAAGTGACCGAAAAGAATAGAGTGATAAAACCAGTGAATGCAGTAAGCAGAGGGTGAGCCGTACTTAGAATGGCTGTTTCCTGAAGCCCGAGTCAGGACAGAGGCTCTACCAAGGACAGCACTGCTGGCACAGTGAAGCTGAACCTCTGAAATTGAGATTGCTCCAAGAAGCCGAGGATGTTTGTTTGCTTGGCAAATACCATATTCAGAGAAAACATTAACATTCTGTGGCTGTGCTATGAAACGTGTTAGAATTTATTTAAGCAGACAATGCATACCATATTTTAAAAGAACTTGGTATTAAAAAAAAGTAGGGTTTGTTACTATTTTTATGTTGATTACAGGTTGATTAATATTTTGGGTATATTGGATCAAATACATTGTTAAAATTAATCTTACCCGCTCCCCTTACTCTTTTAATGTGGCAGAAGATTTGAAAGTATGTAAGTGGCTGCCATCATATGTCTCCTGAATAGCGAGTGCTGGAGTCAAAGGCACGCCTCCCACTATTGCAAATATGGCCCAGATGCCTCAGTCTTCAGCACGTGCTGGCAGTCTGGAAGATCTTTGTTCTGCAGATTACTCCATGAACCTGAGCAGATTCCTAAACTCTGTTTCCTGCTAGTCTAGCAGCCCCTGATGTCTTCACTTCCTTCCCTATCCAGCTTAGATGCCAGGTTTCTTCACCTCACCCTCTAACCTGCAATATCCTCTCCTCGTTTGTGTCTCATAATACCCACCTTGCCTCCATGGAGATGTCTCCTAGACACTGAAAAACTCAAACATGTCCAAAATCCAAAGTTGCCTTTTCTGCTCTGTCACTTCTCTCGTAGAGTGGACTGCTGTGTGAACCTTTGCCAGAGCTGGAGACATTCTTGGCTCCTTGTGGTGATAACAGTAATGAAGATAATAGCTAATTATTGTTTGCTAGATATTGGGCCCTGTATCAGATGCCTTACATATATGTACTTAATTTACTCCTTGTAATATTGCTATGAAGGAGATATAACTTTTATAGCCATTTTATAGATGAAGAAACTGAGGCACAGAGAGACTGAGTGATTCACTGGAGGTCAAACAGCTAGGTGGCAGAGCGAGCAGTCCAGTTTAGAACTTATACTCCCAACATGCTTCCCAAATCCAGCCAATCCTCAGGTCCTGTAGAGCCTAGTTCTTAAAAATATCTCCAGTCCTTGTCACCCTCCTTGTATTGTCTGCCTTTACCCTAGTTCCTCTTGCCTGGAGCAGTGGAATAGCACGTCTTAACAAGTCTCTGTCTGTAGTCATGCTGACCTCCAGCCCTCCCCTTTCACTCTGCAGCCAGAGAGGATCATTTAAAATGCAAAGCTGCCCTTCAACAGATGACTGGATTAAGAAGTTGTGGTCCATATATACAACGGAATATTACTCAGCTATCAAAAAAAAAGTTTTCTCAACATTTGCTGCAACATGGACAGCACTGGAGGAGATAATGCTAAGTGAAATAAATCAAGCAGAGAAAGACAATTATCATATGGTTTCTCTCATCTATGGAACATAAGAACTAGGATGATCGGTAGGGGAAGAAAGGGATAAAGAAAAAGGGGGGTAATCAGAAGGGGGAATGAAGCATGAGAGACTATGGACTATGAGAAACAAACTGAGGGCTTCAGAGGGAAGGGGGGTGGGAGGAATGGGATAGGCTGGTGATGGGTAGTACGGAGGGCACGTATTGCATGGTGCACTGGGTGTTATACACAATTAATGAAGCATCGAACTTTACATCAAAAACCAGGGATGTACTGGATGGTGACTAACATAATATAATAAAAAAACATTAAAAAAAATGCAAAGCTGGGGACACCTGGGTGGCTCAGTTGGTAAAGCGTCTGCTTTCCACTCAGGTCATGATCCCAGGGCCTGGGATTGAATCCCAACATCGGGCTCCTTGCTCGGTGGGAGCTTGCTTCTCCTTCTGCCTGCCACTCCCCCTGCTTGTGCACACACGCTCGCTCTCTCTCTCTCTCTGACAAATAAAATCTTTAAGAAAATAAATGAATGAATGTAAAGTTGACTGTAGCACTACCCAACCTAAAGCCCTCTTAGCCTACCATTCTGCAAATTCCCTATTCCATGTTACAGTCTAGAACCCACTACCTCTCCACTTTCTCAGTACTTTTTCCTTTGCGCCACAAGGTCCCTGTTCCAACTCTGTCCTGCAGCCGTTGTGCTTCCTGGCCTGCCCCAACCCCCAGGCTCGTGTCCTTTTTAATGCTTGGAATGTAGTAAGATGAAGGCTTTGTCCAGTGCAGTTCTGCATTATACGAACCGGGTGACATTGGGCAAGCTCCCTCGTCTCTCTGTGCATGAGTTTCCTTTGAAATCATGTGGATATGAGGGTTTGGGGAGGATTCAAGGAGATAGTGCCTATCAAATGCTTCAGACAGTGGTGGGGACTCATTTTTGTGTTTCATCTTTAGTCCTGGAGTGACACTGGGGTTAGCTGTACCTGCCAAATGGTCAGATGCCTCATTAAAAGATGGGTACCATGTCTAGCAGGTGATGGGAGTGCCGTACAGCTTCTTCCTCCCATCCCAAACCTCTGTTTTTTCTTGAGCCATTCTGCATTGTAGGGTTTCTTTCCCCCTTCTTTGAAGAATATTTCTTTCACTTTTTGGGTGCCATGATTCGGTAGAATGAGGATAACAGAAAGATACCTGAAGATATCTGTCAAGAGATACATAACAGTTGCTGGGATCCCATCAGACAAGGATAGGAACAAGCAAGAGGCTTAACCACGAAGAAAAGTTGGAGAAGGATTTCTCAAGGATTGTACTATAGTCAGCATGTCGGGTGTAGGGAAGAATCTGAAATGACAGGGTACAAGTCTAAACTATTCAGTAATGTCTAAGACAGTGGTATGTAGTGAAACCTCTGTTCACAAGAATCCATCTAAACAAAAGCTGAAAAAATCTTTTATTTTACTTTTGTCTACATTCAGTTTGTAGGAAGAGGACAGAAATGGCAATAAAACAAATGGATAATTTTTTTTTAATTAAAAGCAAAAGGGGATATCCTGGAATGAGTTTGGATTCAACTAAATTCCTTTTTCTTTGTAATCATTATCATTACTGTGTAAGAACTAGTGTTCAGAATCAAAATCATGGGGCATTTCATTCACAAACTACAGATTCTGATTTGGAATAAATTAGAACACCGGAGGAGGGAGGGAGAAATGGACCTTCTAGCACTTCACTTTCGTTATATTCTTGGAAGCATTTGCCCGAGTGAAAGAACAGACTGGAGAGACGAGCTACTAATGAAAGATGAAGCAGAAAGGCTTCTCGGGTTAATCCCTTGTTCCCCAGGACACCTCCTTTTGAAGCATGCCAGTTCACCACAGTTGTGTGGAATCCCAAGCCAGACGTTCTGTGTGCCTGTGGGCTTTCAGTCCCTCTGGGCCCTGTCACCAGGAACGTGGCATCTTGAAACAAGACCCCAGGTCTTACATCAAAATGAAATGGCCCTTGGCCAGGTTCACATTATTCGGCTAAATTGTGATTATGGGATTTTAAGCCAGACACGGGGACTTTCTGGCTCTGTGCAAAGAGTCATTTCCATCTGGATTGCCTGGTCCCAGATCTTACAGTCCTATTTAGGCAACTGAGGAACTTTGGTCTGATACACTTTGGTGCCTTCTTGGTCAAAGTTCAGTTTATTTGTTCATTCGTTCAACAAATGTTTATTGAACTTCTTTGTGTCTGTGGGGGTGGGGATATAGCAGTGAACAAAGCAGGCAAAAATCTTTTATGTCCTGGGACACCTGGCTGACTCAGAAGAACATACGACTCTTGATCTTGGGGTTGTGAGTTCAAGCCCCACGTTGGGTGTAGAGATTACTTAAAAATAAATTTAAAAAAAAAATTTATGTCCTAATGGAGAGATAGACAATAAACAAGTGAAACATTTAGAATGCCAGAAGGTTGGGGGGGTGCTAGGAGAAAAATGAAGACGGAATGAGCAGCCAGTGTTGGGTATCTGTATTTTAGATAAGGTTGTCAGAGTAGGTCTTCTCAAGAAGAGGAGGTCAGGGGGCGCCTGGGTGGCACAGCATCTGCCTTTGGCTTAGGGCGTGATCCCGGTGTTATGGGATCGAGCCCCACATCAGGCTCCTCCATTATGAGCCTGCTTCTTCCTCTCCCACTCCCCCTGCTTGTTCCCTCTCTCGCTGGCTGTCTCTATCTCTTTCAAATAAATAAAAAAAATCTTAAAAAAAAAAAAAAAAAAAAGAAGAGGAGGTCAGAAGGCCTCGAGGAAGGAAGAGAGTGTTGTGTGCAATGTTCCCTACTTAAAAGGCTCTCCTTTCTCCTAGAGCTCTGCCAACTAAAACTGTTGGTACTGAGTTTACTCTATATTCTTTTTAAATATAAAAACTTTTTAAATTGAAGTATAATTGATGTATAATGTTATATTAGTTTCAGGTATATAATGTTTTGAATCACCAATTATGTTACTCAGCACTCACCACGATAAGTCACCATCTGTCACCAAACATCATTTAGTACTGTATTATTGACTATATTCCCTATGCTGTACTTTGGTCTCTGTGACTTATTTTATAACTGGAAGATTGTACCTCTTTTTCTCCTTTATCTATTTCTCGGTACTCCCTCCCACTTTCCCTCTGGCAACTACCAGTTTGTTCTCTGTATTTAAGAGTCTAAAAATTTTTTTAATTCATTTGTTTTGTTTTTTATATTCCACATATAAGTGAAATCACGTGGTATTTGTCTTTCTTTGTCTGACTTATCTCACTTTGCGTAATATCCTGTAGGTCCATCCATCTTATAGCAAATGGCAAGCTCAAATTCTTTTTTATGGCTAATAGTCCACTGTGTATTGTGTGTGTGTGTGTGTGTGTGTGTGTGTGTGTGTGTGTACCACATTATCCAGTCATCTATGAGTGGACACTTGGGTTGCTTCCATACCTCAGTATTGTAAATAATACAGTCTACACTCTTTTTATTAAGGTTATGTAAAAATAATACCCTTAATTGCAGTGTTAGCATTAGGCAAAACACAAAGAGAAGCAACTGCTGTTTGCAGGGTGCGAGAGCTCCCATCTCCCAGGGCTCAGTGCACGTTGTATTCATCTAGGAGCCTCACCATTGAATCTGTACTGGTGGCACTAGCTGGGTTCCTAATGGGACCAAACTCAAAAGGTATGCAGTGGCATGTACCCTGCTCCCAAACACCCCATTCTTTTTCCTTTTTTAAAGATTTTACTTATTAAGATTTTAAGGAGAGAGAGAATGGGGGGAAAGCAGAGGGAGAGAGGGACAAGTAGACTCCCTGCTGAGTGCAGAGCCTGACAGGGGTCTCAATCTTACAACCTTGAGATCATGACCTGAGCCGAAATCAAGAGTCAAACGCTTCACTGACTGAGCCTGACAGGCACCCCAACCCCAGTCTTAAGAAGAAACTACTGTTACCTGTTTCTTACTAGTCTTCCAGAGATGTTCTGTGTGTATATGAACTTAAGAGCCAACAAGCAAATGTTAACATTTGTGTCTTAGGCTGTTTTCACTAACAATGTATCATGGTGGTGTCGATACCTGGAGAGTTGCCTCATTCTTCTGAATGACTGCGTAATACTCATGAAATGAATGCTTCTTAATTGATTAACTTGTTCCCCACTGGCGGTTGTTTGCATACTTTGAGCCTCTTGCTGGTATAAGTAATGCTGTAATGAACATCCCCCCATGTATATGTTTTGCGTACACATGTGGGAGTATGTGTATAAGTTAAAATCTTAGAGAATTGCTGGATCAAAAGGAATGGACATTCACATTTTAACCAAAATGATCACATCACTCTCCATTGCAGTTGTGCCACCTTGCACACCCACAACAGTGCAAATGCCTCTTTTCCTACACTCTTTTCCTGTGTTTCTTCACCAACACAGTGTGTTATAGAACTCTTTGATCCTTGCCAATCCAATAGATGAAAACTGGTATATCTTTGTAGTGGAAATTTGCATTCCTCTTGTTACGAATGTCACTTACTTGCCTGGGGGATGTGTTGTTCTTGATTGGATTTTCTCAATATTTTCCTTTCTGATAAGACTCTATCCCCCCTGTTTTTTAGATGTGTGAACAATTGTGTTATTATCTGTTTTCATATCATGCTGGTATTCTGGTGCTTTATTCCCCAGAGCATTAAGATTAAGAAGGAACATATCACATGTGTAATGGATGCCAGTAACAGTATACTATTTCAAAACTTGAAATAGCCTTTGGAAGTAGTATCCATAATCCGGAGTTTTACCTGCATTGTTTGATCTTTAAGCGAAGGCGCAGTAAGATGCCAGGGAATGACAGTGTATAGCATGAATGTAGGAAAAATGTCATCTGAGCTGAACACCCAGATCAAGAGGCCAGGAGGGAGGTCAGAATGGATCTTCAGATTTTCATAGTTAGTTTTTGGCTATTCCCGGCAAGGAGGACATGATCAGAACTGGGTAAAGCAAAAGTCGTTTTGTCTGGGTACTTGGGCATGATCAGTCCCTCCCTACGGTCACCCTATTCGTTCTGGCCCTAGAACCCCCTGGGTTCTTGCCTTTAGTCAGGGGTCCGGGAGCAAAAGGAAGGAAACTCGCAGCACCTGAGAACAGCACGTGCTCTGAACAGCAGCTCTGGGAAAGAAGCGTGGTGACATCGGCCCCCTGCCCCTTGCTGAAGCGCCCCCAGACCTGAGAGCTGCTTGTGTTTTTCTAGCCGCAGTTGGTTTTCTGGCCGTGTCCAGTGTCATCACCATGTCGGCTCCCTTTTTCCTGGGAAAGATCATTGACGTCATTTACACAAACCCGACCGTGGACTACAGCTGTAACCTGACCCACCTCTGCCTGGTGCTCAGCGGCCTGTTCCTGTGCGGCGCGGCTGCCAACGCCGTCCGCGTCTACCTCATGCAGACTTCAGGTACGAAGGCCCTCCTCTCGAGAGCCAGCGAGGTGTTCCAGACAACGCCTAGTGGGGTCACGTAGGGTCATCTGGGCTCGAGTTTCCTGTGCTCCAGGCCGTCTGTTCCTCTTTCCTGCCATCACATTCAGCAGGGACAGAGCCCCATGTACGGTCAGATGTTAGAGCTACGAATTGTTTTAGATCAAGCACTCCCTTCTCAACTCTCCTTGTACATGAACCGAAGTGAGGGAGGTAGCCTGTCTTATGGGAGGTCTGCAAACATGGCCCGTGGTCAGATGGCTGGAGTTCTGAGCCTCCTTCAGGGAACTGTGGAAACCTTCTCTCTCCATGTGTGTGTTTCCCCTTCAGTAGGCACTGGGGTGATGATTTTTTACGGTACTTCCTTGACGAGGCCTAGTGGTTCCCAGGTGGGCGACTGCCGCAATAACCATAGAGCCTGGGATGCCCGACTCTAAGGCGCTTCTCACTATTTAGCTAATAAAATACTCTGCAGATAATTAACCAGTGCTTGCCATCTGAAAGTTCAATACAGAAAAGGATTGCCAAGGAGGAAGAAAATTAGCTTTTGAGAAGTTAATGTAGTAAAGCTTCTCTGTAACTAATATTTTTTAAACGTCTCTCAGAGATACTGTATTTTATCACTGCATCCCAGCCTGCACATCCACAGTCTGTGTATGGTTACTAAGAGAAAATCCGTGCTTGTTACTGTGCATGCCTGCCCATATGCCAGGGCTCAGGCGAGTCTGTTCCCACCAGGTGGCTGCAGGCACCAGACATGCCTCAGACGCTGAGTGCTCAGAAGAGGTCGATGACCTTGGGCCAAGCTGCTCCCTGTTAGGTGGCTGCACCCAAGCTGATGCCATCCCTGTTTGCTTTTGCAGGTCAGCGCATTGTGAACAGGTTGAGAACTTCGTTATTCTCCTCTCTTCTGAGGCAAGAGGTCGCTTTCTTCGACAAGACGCGCACAGGAGAATTGATTAACCGCCTCTCCTCAGATGCCACACTCCTAGGGCGTTCGGTGACCGAAAACCTCTCAGATGGGCTGAGGGCCGGGGCCCAGGCTTCTGTTGGCATTGGCATGATGGTATGTTGGCCCGGCTTGTGTTGGTACCTTCTAGTCAGGGCTTTGGCCTATGCCAGGCCTCTTGGTCGTGAGATGAGCTCAAATTGAGCTCTTCTCATCACCCTGTAAGCCACTTAGCCAAGAGTGCTGTCACAGAGGCTGCAGGGACGTGGAGATGTCTTCCTCCTGTGTGGCCCCCGACAACCTTCATTTCTCCAGAATGACTTATCTGGAGAGTGGACCATTACATTTAGAAAAGATTACATTATTGCCTGGCTTTTCCAAGAATGTGTGAAAGAATGTTGCAGAAAAGAGCAACAGGTGGAAGGAGCCCTTGGGGTGCCAAGCAGTGGGTTAGAGGAGAGATTGTAAATTACAGTCTCTTCCTGCCCCCCTGCCCCCAAAAAAGGCAGTGTTATCTTGACAAGACCGAGGGTTCATTTCCTTTCCTCTTCTTGTAAGGAGGAGGATAAATTCCATCCTTCTGTACACAGAAATAGATCTATACTCCACCGAAGTGAGCTCTCTCTACCCCCACAGCCTCTCTCCTGCCTTAACTGGGTGGCTTGAGCACTGTCTTCTCTCTTTGTCTCACTTCTTCAAACCATATTCCTCTTCAGACCTGTGCTGCTGGCCAGTAGAGATGTCATGCAAGCCACATAGGTAATTTTAAATTTTCTAATAGCCACATTTTAAAAGGCAAAAAGAAAGTTGAGATGAGATTAATTTTAATAATATGTTTTATTTAACCCAATATAAACAAAGTATAAGTTCAACATGTAATTTATATAAACATTATTAATCTGATATTTAATATTATTTTTTCACATTAAGATTTCAAAATCCAATGTGTCTTTTATACTTATGGAACATCTGAATCTGGATGCCAAATTTTCATTGGAAATATTTCACCTGCATTTAAATTTATAAAATTTACCAATAAAAAGGTAGATTGAATGTATAGGTTTTCCAGACATACCTAAAACTTTACCAATAACTGAATAGAAATAGAATATTCGGGGCGCCCGGGTGGTTCAGTCGTCAAGCGTCTGCCTTCGGCTCAGGGCGTGATCCTGGCGTTATGGGATCGAGCCCCACATCGGGCTCCTCTGCTGGGAAGCGTGCTCCTACCTCTCCCACTCCCCCTGTTGTGTTCCCTCTCTCGCTGGCTGTCTCTCTCTCTGTCAAATAAATAAAATCTTTATTAAAAAAAGAAATAGAATATTCATTTTTAAGTTTAAATTTTAACTAAAGCTAAACAAATTTAAGAATTCAGTTTCTCAGTCACACTAGCAACATCTGAAGTGCTCAATAGCCATGTGATGCTATCATTTTAAGCAGTGCAGTTCCGGATCCCTAGAATGAGGACTGTAATTAATCCCATCTCCCAAGTGGAATAGCTTGGGCTTATGTCCTCTTTGCTTCCATGTAGCACTCGATCCAGACCAGAAGGATGTGTTGCAGACTGAGCTGGTACGTTCAGATTATGGAATGGAAAGCTGCTTTGAAATCCCCCGTTTTCCCAGCCAAGAGAGAAGCTGAGCTCTGGAAGAAGACGCATTCTGCACTAAAGCACCATTTCTAAATATCGATAACACTGGGACTCAGGAAGAGTTGGGAGCCTCTTTTTGTAACAGTTTCAGACAGTTCAGTAGAAGTCTGATGGCTAATCAGAAGGGGCCTTCGTCTGCTCAGGTGGCCATAACAAAGTACCACAGAGTGGGGCCTAACCAACAGAGATTTATAGTTCTAGAGGTTGGGGGTCCAAGGTCAGGGTACTGACAAAGTTGGTTCATTGTGAGTGAAGTCTCTTCTCTTGGCTTGTAGGTGGCTGCCATCTTGACATGTGCTCACATGGCCTTTCCTCAGTGCTTGTGTAGAGAGTGTAGCTTCTTCTGTGTCTCTTCTTTTAAGGACACTGATCCTACCAAGGCCCCACCCTTATGACCTCCTTTCACCTTAATTACTTCCTTAGAGGCCCCATCTCCAAATACAGCCACACTGGGGTTAAGGCTTCAGCATATTAATTTTGGGGGGACATAGGCATTCAGCCCATACAGGGCCTCATGAGGTGGCGTCACCTGGTCTTTAGCCCTGGAGGAACAAAAGTATTCTTCGTTTCTCACAAGCTCCCTGGACATGATTTATGACGAGCTTGCTCACATATGTCTGTCCCATACTGCAGGTTTAATAATTTACATCATGGGATCTTCCTTCCTACATTAAGATGTGTGTTCCTGCTATTCCAACATTCCTTTTTGGTGACAGGGCCCCTTCAGAAAGTTACTACTGAGCCTGGAACCAGAGCAAGAGAGGTATATGGTTCTGAGACAGTCTACCCAGGGGTTCTGATGCATGTTCCTGCCCCACTGCAGAGGACACCCCATGCAGTTGGTTTGCTTGAGCTCCCTTGTAGTCAGGCCCCAGGACCGTCAGGCCTGCTCTGATTGTATCACTGGCCCTGCACGTGTCCTGCTGGCAGCCATCATCCCCGGGCCCTGCTGGACTGTTTGACTTTTCTGCTCAGGGGGGATCACTCCATGAATTGAAGGTGCCAAGCTCACTCCTACTGCAGGGCCTTTGTGCACTTGCTCCTTCAAGACCCTATTACACCTGAAATTGTCCTCTCTGTCCCTCTGTCATCCATTTGCTATCTAGCTCTCCCCTTGGATAAAACTCCACATGGGTCAATTATCTTGCAGGTGCCTGGAATAGCATGTGCTATGTGTAGGCATTTGGTAATGAGCTGTAGAATGAGTAAATGAATGAATGATTGGTTGATCCATCTATTACTGTACATTTCAGTCGGCAACTTTTCCTCAGCTTTTTAAGAAAGCCTTATGCTGATTATACAAATGAGATTTGGCAGATTTTAACAATTTGATGAAGAGATGCTAGTGCCATTTAAAATCCAATCACCAAATTGCAGGGTTGACAGGAAAACCCACTATGTTATTTCTATGGAAGTTGATTACTTTGTCTTTGAGCAACTCCAGTTGTTAGAAACTCCTTATGTTGAATCCACATCCACCCTGCTGAAACATCATTCCTCTGAGCTGTGGAAACCGCTCTCTTCTTCTACTTGTTAGTTATACCCTCCTGCTGAGTCCTCTTTCATCTGTCATTTGATGTGGGTTTTTGTGGTGTCTTTGCCCTCTTGGTCATTTCAGTGAAACATGTTGCTCTGGTTGTTCAGTGCCTTGGAGGGGATCCAGGCTCAAATACAGAATTCCTGGTGTGGTCTGGTCAGCATGGAGCAGCATGGCCTCCTTCCTTTACTCCTGTCCTGACTTCCCCTTCTCTGTGGCTGAACAGTGTGGTCTACTGTACACAGCATTGCCTCAGCAATGGTACAGCATTGGAGGGTAAAATATTTCCATCCTTTTTCAGCAGCTTTGTCATATTACCCCTGTGTGGCATGCTGAATTTTCATGGAGTTTTATGAAGATTGAAGATGTCCGAAAAGTTCCACCAAAACAGGATGTATAACTTTGAGACAGCACCTTCAAACCTGCCTATTAATTGAAACATACACACACACACACACCCCTCTACAGTAGGTAATGAGAATGTCTTGCTACTCTGTGTAACAAACACTTTTGGCTTTTGTTTTTGACAGTTTTTTGTCTCACCTAATCTGGCCACTTTTGTTTTGAGTGTGGTGCCTGCAGTATCCATCCTTGCTGTGATTTATGGACGTTATCTACGGAAACTAACCAAAGTTACCCAGGATTCCCTTGCACAAGCCACTCAGGTAAACGCTGCTCCTCTGTGTGGTCTCCACTAGAATGAACTCAGAGCCAAGGCACTAGGAGGCACACCCTAAGAGATGTACTTAGGCTTTTCAAAAAAAGTACTTACTTCTCCTCAAGTTAGCCCTCAAGATCTAGAAACCTAAAATAGTCTGCCTCCTAGACTAGATTACTGCCCACACCTTGGAGTAGATCCCACTTGACTGAACACTGTAGGAACTCCTTAGTTCTCTATCATCACTATTTCCTATAGGATGGAAAAGCTAATTATATTTTGAAAATAGTTTCTGCATGACACTCTGTCCTTTATTAATTAACAAGTGAAGCTTTGCAATGCTATCCTATATTGTGTTTTTTCAAAATTAAAAATAACTGTTACATTTTCAGTTACAAAAAACCATGCGTGTTTGTAATTGAAAACTTCAAAATATAAAGAGAGAAAATAACACATATAACCCTGTCTCTTAGAATGGATGTTATTAACATTTTAGAGTCTGTCTATCCTTTTTACCTATCTTTTTTCTCTGCATAAAAATATATTTCAGTATCTATTTATTAGCCTTCCTGTTTGTCTTTCTATCTATATATATGGTGTGTGTATGTATAAATATTTGTGTCCAAAAATAGGATTGTTCATATACTCTGCTTTGTAACCTATTTTTGACTTAGTCGTGTATCATGAGCAGCTTTCTATTGGTAGTGTCTTAAAAATTAGAGCCCCATTTTAACTTGCCTGTAGAAATCTTGAAATGTGACTGTCTTCTCCCTGAAGTGTATCTGTTATTCTCTCAGCTAGCTGAGGAACGTATTGGAAATATAAGAACTGTTCGAGCTTTTGGGAAAGAAATGACTGAAATAGAGAAATACACCAGCCAAGTGGACCACGTGATGCAGTTAGCAAGGAAAGAGGCATTCGCTCGGGCTGGCTTCTTTGGAGCAGTAAGTAGATCATTTTGAAAAGAGTGCAAAGGGTGGATGTTATGACTGAAAGACATTTTTATTCTGTGACTCTGCCATGAAGTAAAAATAATTCTCTTCCACTTGAAGACTAGGTGTGAGCATTCATAAACTATTTCTGTGAAAGAAGAGGAAAACTGCATGTAACAAAAGGCAGTGGGTGATGAGACCAAAACAGGGTGGGATCAGGCAGCTTTGCTGTGTGGTCCAGACCACCTGCATCCACTTCACCTGGGAACTGGCTGCACGTGCAGGTCCTTAGCTCCACTCGAGACCTATGCGGCGGAAGCTCCGGGGAGGGGGCCAGCAATCTGTTTTAACAGGCCACCAGGTCATTCTGATGCAGGCAGTTTGAGACCCACTGAGGATTAACCAAAATAACTTCAGTGTATCTCAAGAAAAACGTATGAAAAAATCGATCACATTGATCAGTACTCAAATATGACACTAAACTAGAAAATCACCGTGAGGGGAAATCCACAGCATGTTCAAATTGAAAAGAACTTCACGTGATTCGATCATGGTCATGATTTAGAGACAGAGGAAGCAGAGACCCAGATAAGGCAGCACTGACCAGAGACCACGCACCTAACAACACTCAAGGCGGATCAGAGAGAAAGGACGCCAACTGCTTATCCAGCTTTGCTGGGGGTGTCACATTCGCATATATAAACACACATATCATCTATGTATTTGTCTCCTCCTTACGGAAAGAGTTCTTAATACTGTTTCTTCCTTTGCAAGCTGAACTGAGTAAAATAGGAATCAGATGGGTGTCTTAGCTCCTGGGCTTTCATGGTGATGAGATTATTTCCTACAATACTGCAGTATTTCAAAAGTATTTTTTAATTTGAAATTCAGATTAAAACTTACTATTTGGAAAAATCTTGTTGTGATAGTTAAATGCAAAAAGGAAATTATAGGCCACGTTAATCCTTGTAGTATTTAGGTCTCAGGTTCCCACCTAACGTCTCTGTTTTCTTCATTTGACAGACAGGGCTCTCCGGGAACCTGATCGTGCTTTCTGTCTTGTACAAAGGAGGGCTGATGATGGGCAGTGCCCACATGACCGTGGGTGAACTCTCATCCTTCCTAATGTATGCTTTCTGGGTTGGATTAAGCATTGGAGGTATATAATTTAAATGGACTTGGGAGTTACAAATTAAAATCAGTTATTGTTTTGAAGTAAAAATTTAACTTTCCCATTACACCACCTCTCATCAGTTAACTTGCAACTGAAAAAAACATTGCCTAGAATGTTTGTTCAACTTGACTTTGAAAGAAGAAATAAAGATATGAATGTGATCTTCCTGCATTGGTGGGCAGTTCCTTGGCTGGAAAGTTGAGGATTTTTACAGGCCTCTTGTGGCTCACTGAGCTCAGGGTCATACTGGAGCCGTATTTTCCAACTTGCATGTTAACACCGCTTGTTTGCTTTGGCCCTGGAAGGTGGGGAGGAGGAAGGACAGTGCTGAACAGGGATGTACACAAAACCCACAGTCCTGTGGTAGTGTTAGGTTCCCGACTGACACATCACGGGGGACTAAAATTCCTTTTGTATGAAGTCAACCACTTTCAAAACTGATGAACAGTCAAAAAGTATAAATTAGAAAGTACATGAAACAGAGTTGCTTGCTTTGTCAGGAATCTCTCGGAGTTCAGCTTTTGTTGTTCATTCCTAGCTGAAGGGAAGCAAGGTCCATGGAGGCAAATCTGTGTGAAGTCTGCAAGGTTTTCTTTTCTGTACCTCTCCAGCATGCCCAGCCAACAAGGGGCAAGTGATTTCCTGCTTTTTGTTCCCTTTCTTTGAAGACTGAGATGGAAAGATTAGATAAATAGCTTGAGGTCTGGTCAACGGAAGTCTGGTATCCCACAGTGTCACCTCAACCTGAGATTTTTATTGTCAGGGTTTAAAGGTAGAGGCTTTTCCTTAGACATCTGCAGGCAAGTGAGGATATTTTCTGGACTGAGATTTCCAGATCTGAAAATAGCATTTTAGTTCTGCTGGTTGCTCTTGAAGAAAAACCTGATTAAGACGGTTCAGGGTGCTGAGTGACATGGGAAGTGGGAGGCTCAGTTCAGGACCGGTGATGTGGTTTGCTCTTCTCTCTGCCCCAGGGTTGAGCTTGCTGGGCTGCAGGATCTCACACCTGGGCGGTCACGTTCCTTCAGGTCTTCTGGCCTGCCTCAGGGTGGACTTATCCACCCCTACGTCCCCTCCCTGTGGCCTTTCTGTTCACGTTCCGTGCTTGACCACATTCAGCTTTCCTCCCCAGCCTCCCCTAATCTTAATTTTCTGCCACAAGTTGACTTGATCTTTCTCAGTCTCTCTGCTCCTCCCACCCGATTTCCTCCAAGCTGCTTGGCCTGATAGAAGCCACACCTGTTTTGGTGTATTCACTGTCTTACTTTTTGTCCTGGCAAGTTCACAACTGTGTCCTGCATAGAAGTATGTTGGAAACACAGTTCCTGTCTACTGGGAGTCAGTTACCTCCCCAGGTACAGAAGCTGCTGCTGAGGCTTTGTCTGTGCTCGAGGTCTGGGGGTCACTTGGCTTTCAGAGCCGCAGGCTGTCCCACATCTCCGGTCACAGGTACTGATACCTGCCTTCTGGTGATGGAGGAAGGAGAAAGGTACAGGTAGATGTGGCGGGGTCTGTTACCACACAGTCTCCCCCCATTTACAACCCAGACAGGTACGTAAGGCTACAGGAACTTAATTCAAGAAGTTTAAGTTAGATCTTAAATGTTTTTGTGAAGTTCACCGTTCAGAATAATTGCGTAATGAATCTGCAAGCAAGAAATTCTATTTTATTTATTAAATAAGAATTTTTAGATGTTGTTTTCTGCTTAGAACCGCATACTGAAAATCAAAAACAAATTCTACTTGCGTTCTTTGCTGAGAGAGGGTCAGAAGTGCTGTTTGAAGAAAAGGATGCTTGCTTGTTTTGCACCAGAGAATGCTCTTACGTCTTCTTACTGAGCCCCGATATCTTGTTTCTGATTTATTTTCGTTGAAGTGAAATTCATGTAACATAAAATTAACCATTTTAAAGTTTACAATTCAGTGGTATTTTGTACATTCACAGCTTTGTGCAGCCACCACCTCACCTTAGTTCCAGAATATTTCCGTCACCTCAGAAGAAAATCCATACTCATGAAGCAGTCTGTTTCCGTGTTCTCCCTCCCTCAGCCCCTTGCAGCCACAGTTTGTTTTGTGTGTGCATGTGTTTATTTTAGTTCATATAAATGGAATCACATAACATGCTTGTATGTTTGGCTTATTTCACATAGCATAATGTTTTCAGAGTTCACCCACATTATAGAATGGGTTGGTAGTTCATTACTTCTTATGACCCTAATACTCCGTTGTATGGAGAGACCACATACTGTTTTTCCAGGGCCATTTTGTCTTGTTTGTTTTCCAGAGTCTAAACTCTACTATGTTGAACTACCTCCGACTCCTTCCTTCCTTCCTTTTTTTTATTAATAGAATTTTTTTAGAGGAATTTTAGGTTCACAACAAGATTGAGGAGAAAGTACAGAGAGTTCCCACATCTCCCTGCCTCTACACGAGCACAGCCTCCCTCACGATCAACATCCCCCATCAAGGTGGTACATTGATGAACCAACGCTGACACGTCATTATTGCCCAAAGTCCATAGTGTATATTATGTTCATCGGTGTTGTATATTTTATGGGTTTGGACATGTACCTATCATTACAGTATCACACAGAATACTTGCACTGCCCTAAACATCCTCTGTGCTCTGCCTCTTCCTCCCATCCCCTTACCCTTCACAACCACTGATCTTTTTACTGTCTCCATAGTTTTGCCTTTTCCAGAATGTCATATAGTTCAGATTGGCATCTTTCCTTTAGTAAATGGCATTAAGGGTTCCTCCATGTCTTTCAGGGCTTGATAGCTCATTTCTTTTTAGCGCTAATACTTCTTGTCTGGTGTACTGCAGTTTCTTTGTATATCCACATACTGAAGGACACCTTGGTTACATCCAGGCTTTGGCAATTATAACCAAAGTTGCTATAAACATCCACGTGCAGATTTTCATGTGGACATAAGTTTTCACCTTCTCTGGGTAAATACAAAGGAATGAGATTGCTGGATCATATGGCAAGAGTCTGTTGAGTGTAAGAAACTGCCAAACTGCTTTCCATTTTGCATTCCCGCCAGCAGTGAATGAGGTTCCTGACCTCCACATCCTCACCAGCTCTTGGTGTTGTCAGAATTTCAGGTTTTCGTTGTTCTGTTAGGTGTGCAATGGAGTCTCACTGTTGTTTTATTTGCATTTCCCTGATGACACGTGAGGGGGAACGTCTTTATATATGCTTATTTGTTATCTGTATTTCTTCTTTAGTGAGGTCTTTGGGTTCAGGTCTTTTGACATTTTTTAATTGGGTTGTTTTCTTATTGTTGAGTTTTAAGAGTTCTTATATTCTGGATATCTGTCCTTTATCAGATATGTTTTTTACACATATTTTCTCCCACTCCGTGGCTTGTTTTCTCATTCTCTTTGGAGAGCTCAAGTTTTCAATTTTCATGAAGTTTAATTTATCAGTTCTTTCTTGCATCGATCATGTGTTTGGTGTTGTATCTACAAAGTCAACACCAAACCCACGGTCATTTAGGATTTCTCCTGTGTTATCTTCTAAGAGTTTTATAGTTTTGTTTTTTACATTTAAGTCTATGATCCATTTTGAGTAATTTTTGTGAAGGATCAAAGATTAGTTGACTATATTTATCTGGATCTGTTTCTGCCCAGTGCATTTTCAATTTAACCTGAAGAGTTTAATCCACTGTATTTTGCACAAATTTCCACAAACATATGCACAAAAATACCTTAGAGTATTTGGATAGCATTTTTATAGCATCCTTATTGAGGGAAAGTGTTACAGTGTATGTTCTTGTACTTGACATGGCCTAGTGTACTTGGAGTTTGTTTGCCTTAAGTCACTAATTAATTCATAGTTCAAAGGTGACTTTAAAAAGAGATTGCTGGAATATTTAACATTTCCAAATTCCTTTTCAGTGTTTAGCCTAGTAAAAATTCTATTTGTTGAGTGACTGAAAGAGGGGGTTTGATTTTGTGGATATGAATTTAAAATGAATATTGAGATGTTTTATATTCCTTTTAAGTAAGTGTTATATTTTATTAATATTGCTATGTTTTTTGACTAGGTAGATTTTCTCTGTAACATTGTGATTTTAATTCAGTGGTTGATTACTATGGCTACATGCATTTGTAAATTCCCAAACATTTCATCTTTGTTAGAAATCAATGAAATTGGAGGAGGAGAAGCTGAGGGCAAACAAGGGTATGAGACAGGGAATTTTGAATATGGTAATTGCCTCAAATCCTTTTTCGAAAGTTAACAGATTTTATATTAAAAGCAAGTTATTGTTACTGTTCTCAGAGGGCGGGGAGCAGCAGATGGTCATTTCCTGGCATCGGTGATGGATATGTTTGCTTCTTGTCCTCAGGTCTGAGCTCTTTCTACTCGGAGCTGATGAAAGGGCTGGGTGCTGGGGGACGCCTCTGGGAGCTCCTTGAGAGAGAGCCTGAGCTGCCTTTTAATGGTGGGTCTCCCATGGGTTTTTTCTTTGCTGGGATTAAACAAATGTGGCTTTGGACATTTAGACCAACTCTCTGCTCTACCTGCAAAGGACGAGCGTGACAAGGATATCATCCTGCCACACAGCAGAGAAGAGTGATGGGAGGGGCAGGCAGTGAGAGAGGAAGGATGGTGCCGGGCACTGCTGCTGGGCAGAGGGTGGTCCTGGAAGCATGGGGGCTGACGTCCCTGCACGTGATTCATTACCACCAATAGCAGGAAGGAAGCGAGTGCCACCTGGGGGTGCAGATAGGAAGGGCCCTGGCCAGTTCACCAGATTTGCCTTCCAAAGTGATTCTGATGTTTGGGTGGCAGGGAGGGTTGGGGGAAAGGAAGACAGATCACACAAAAGCCTCTAAATTTCTTGGCTTTGGGTAGTGGGCTAGAGGATTCTGGTGTTAATTGGCTAGAGCCATCTCCTTTATCAACTCCTTTCCTGGAAGCTAGTACTGGGGGAGCTGTGTGGCCTGGAGCAGTAGCTACTCCTCACTCACTGACTCCCAGGACATTGTTGCTTAGCCCCAGATCATGAGTGAAAGCCCAGTATTCTCCAGCTGAAAGAGATGGAGCAGCTTCTCCCAAGTCATTAGCAAGGTAATAATACCAGGCTCTGAAGCTGTTGTACAAGGCCCACCCATTTACCATCATTCTCTCAAAATACTTATTTAGAGTAGATAAGATAAACCCTGGACCTGGGGAACTACAGAGACAGTGGCACAGAGGAAAGGCAATGGGGTTTGAAACCAGACTGCTGCACAGGTGAAAGCTGGCTCCACTACCTGTTAGCATGGGCAGGTGGCTGTCTCTGAGATTCAGGGTCCTGTCATCTCTGCCTCTCAAGGCTGTGAGAACCAGACAAGCGCATATGTGCAGTGCCTGGTACAGAGTGGGTACAAGCAACTCAAGGTAAGCATTAGACAGAGGCCTCTTCCTGCTGTGCCCTGTAGGAGCTCATCCTGCAGGTGAGTTCGCGAGTTGTGGTCCGGAGGCATCTGCAGTCAGACAAGTGGGAGAACAGAGTTCTGCTGTCAGTTTGGTCTTTGCTTTAAGTAACTGGTATTCCATCTTGTTTCAGAAGGGGTCGTTTTAAACAAGGAGAGCTTCCAGGGCACTTTGGAGTTTAAGAATGTGCATTTCGCCTATCCAGCTCGCCCAGGAGTGCCCATATTCCAGGATTTCAGCCTTTCTATCCCATCAGCATCTGTCACAGCACTGGTTGGCCCAAGTGGTTCTGGCAAATCAACGGTGGTGTCCCTCCTGCTGAGGTTGTATGACCCCATTTCTGGTGAGTGCTTCATCACATTGTAGGGTGGGAGGACTTTCCAGAGCCCTTCTACTCTCATGTTCTGGGAGAGGACCAAATTATGCAAAGACCTGTCGTGTGAGAGTTCTGAAATGCCAGAAGGTTTGTTCCCAGGAAAGAAATCCCTTATACAAAGGTGTTACTTTTAAGAATATACAGAAGGCCTGTTAGGCGGTTTGTATATTTCATGTCTGACCTCTTCAAGTCCCAAGTGACTTCCTGTACTCTACCTCCTCATCTCCCATGCTGGTGTCCCTGATGACACCCCCTCTCCTGGGAGAGGATGGGAAGACTGCCCCACAGCTCCGAGAAGGTGCTCCATGGGTGGCTGAGCAGCACCACCCACCAGCAGCACGGTGGAGAAAGTACCACTCTCGGCCGGCCACTCAGCTTGAAAAGCTTCTCTGGAAGCCTTCAGGCTGCATCTGCCCATGAACTGCCAGTGACTAGCATGCAGACGGGCGATTTGGCAGCCAGTGATTCCCTTCTCTGGGATTGCTTTTTTAAAGCTGTTTTGAGGTAGTAGGGATTTTCTTAGTGGATTTTTCTTGTTCTGGTTTTTGTTTTTAAATGGATTATAGCATCTTTTAGAGCAAAGAACATGTTATTTTACTTCTTTATATCCTTTGTTAATGAAGAGGTAATTGACATATTAGTTTCAGGTGTGCAACATGATTTGCTGTGTGTATATATTGTGAAACGTCTAGTTAACATCCATCACCGCACATAAAGTTTATATCCTTTATATCAGAGCCTGGAGTAGATTTGTACTGAGGAAACAGTGATATTTCTCACCACGAAAACAACTCTTAGTAAAGATCACATCATTAATTTGAAATCAATATGTCTTGTGATCTTTGTGTCTTGTGCTTTTTGGTGAATACCATAAGAGAGCTGGTTATGTGCCAAATAATTAATTGACTTGGAGATGCTGACCCACGGAATCACCAACTGTGTTAAAATGGGTGTTAACTAAACTGTTTGCCTCTGGAATTTTCTATTTTGATTCACTCTACTTGCTATAAAATTCTGAATTTAGAAAAAATCCTAGTTAGGTGAACGCAAAGCAAGTCAAAATATGAAGCCTCTAGTTTCTTTATCATGGTAAATAAATCAAGGAGAAAAGAAACTACACAGAAATTCCAGCCTTACGTAGACTATCGAACACTTTTACTTTTTAAGTCAAAGACCTCAGGTTTTGCCAGTCTATGAAAGTTTGGAGCTGGCTTGTATAGTTCCACACCACTGACGGAGAAAGCGTGGTGTTTCTTAGTCACCGTTAGTATCATCCCCAAGCATTATCGAGTTCCCTCTGTGGTGTAGAATTAATACTGTTAGCGAGGGTCCCAGAGCTACATCTGATTATTTAAAAGCTCTGCTATGGTGTCAGCTTCGTGATTGTGGATAATGATTCTCCTCCAGCTGCATTTATGCAGGAAGGGATATTTTAAGGAGTAATAAAAGAGCTAAAAAAAAAAAGGGGCGCCTGGGTGGCACAGCGGTTAAGCGTCTGCCTTCGGCTCAGGGCGTGATCCCGGCNAAAAAAAAAATCACTGGCAGGATTGAATTTCCAGGACACGCCTCAGAACTTCACCGCAGAACCAGCCTTCAAGGTATTGCTGATGCTGACATGGTCAGGAAGCTCCGGAGTTAGGCGGCCAGCTTCAGAACTATGCCACAACTGCCAGTATTGGTGCCAGCAAGTGGACACTTCACCGCTTGCCACCTTCCACTAACTCACTTCGGAATCAGTTTTGCACAGGTGAACCTTCTCAGGGAGCCTGGAGTCACTCCAGAAAGGAAGTCATTGCAGCAAAGCGAGCTGGACAGATGAGCTAGTTGGATGGGCTAGTCAGCTAACCACTGCAGGGAGACAGTAGACAGGGAAATTCCATGAAATATGTTGATTTTAGATTCTGTTTAGAGATTCTGAACATTACTTTTAGTCTTTAAAAGAACTGAATGTGGAATTTTTCCACCAGATCCTTTCTGTGTTTACATTAGTCATTGGCCCCGTGACACTCCGTGACTTTCCTCTCCTCTCTACAAGGAACTATCAGTCTCGATGGCCATGATATCCGTCAGCTAAATCCCGTCTGGCTGAGATCCAAGATTGGGACAGTGAGTCAGGTAAGAAGAGAGGTTTCTATTTTTATTGCACTGTCTTTTAAATTTGCTTTTATTATTTATTTTTTCCTTAGACTTGAACCTCTCAAAAGAGAAGAAACAGAAGTTCTCCAGATGTGCTAATCTCCCATAGCACGTTTTTTAGGTTTGTAAATAGTGCTGTATCCTGAAGACCTTAAATACTTGAACCAGTTGAAACCGACTTCTTATCCAAACCTGGGGACTAGTAAAACTTTGTAACGCAGGGAGTCCAGAGGATGGGGAGGAAATGATAGAATTTTTTAGCTTTTACTGACTCTTTCGCAATTCCCATTCTCGTCACTGGCACAGTCTACTATTGCACATAATGGGTTTCATTATGTAACCTATTATGAGACCCTTTGCTGGGGTCTCCTTGCAAAGAGGTCGCAGATTTCAAGGCAGAATATTAGTGTAATATGGTCACTGTAATGAGGCTGTTTTCATGAGACCATTTGGTGCAGGGAAATTTTGGACACAGCTGTTTCTATTTTATTACCAGGCTATGTGCACAGCAGACAAACCTGAGGCCTCCCTCATTTCTGAGCCTCTCCCTCTAATGAACTTCCCCTCAGACCTTACTCTCACCCCACCCCACGAGGTGTGGAGCCGGAGGGCCAGTGATGGGGGTGGCTTGGTAGTGGGGAGAGCAGCCCTGCATATTGTTTAGGGATGGAGAACAGAAGCTAGGGCCTATTTGCTTTTTTAGGACTGTTCCACAGGGTTCTGTTAAAATGTCATGTTCCCACCTGGTTTGTGTCTATTTCAAAAAGTAATGAATAGATATGGATTCCCCCTAGATCCTTAGTGGGAGGCCCGCAGCTGGAAAATAAGAGGTGGACCCGGCGCCTTCCATACCTGACAATTCCTAAGGGAGGGAGCTCGAATTTATGAAGTATCTACTATGTGCCAGGCACCTGCCATGGGATCTCATTTCCTGCAGTATAATGATGAAATCAATCCTGTTCATGGAAAAACATGAATTTTTTAAAAGCCAGCTGGGTGAATTTATGGAGAAGGAAGAAACAGAAGCAAAACCGTATAAAGTTGGGTACCTGGGGGGCTTAGTTGGTTAAGCATCTGACTGACTCTTGGTTTCAGCTCTGGTCATGGGATTGAGCCCCATGTTGGGCTCTGTGCTCAGTGTGGAGTCTGCTTGTCCCTCCCCCTCCCCCTCTGCTCCTCCCGTACTCATTCGTGCACATGTGCACGTGCACTCTCTTTCTCTCTCTCCAATAAATAAATAAATATCTTTAAAAAGTGGTATAAAGTTGACCCTTGAACAACATGGATCTGAACTGCGTGGAACCACTTATACGTGGTTTTTTTCTAGTACAGTACCATAAATGTATTTTCTCTTCCTCTGATTTCTTAATAATGTTTTCTTTCCTCTAACTTACTTTATTGTAAGAATATCGTATAGAATATATATAACACACAAGATATGCATTAATCAACTGTTTATGTTACCAGTAAGGCTTCTAGTCAACAGTAGGCTATTAGTGGTTAAGTTTTGGGGGAGTTCAAAAGTTATACTCAGATTTTCTACAGCATGGGGGTCAGCACCCCAACCCTCATGTGGCCGACTGTGTATTCTTTGAGAGCAAATTAATAGTTTTTTAGATGTTAATACTTTATTAAGCTTCACTACATTCCTAGATATGTTTGAAGTCTATTTTGAAATTTACAATAAATATGTTTTGTTTCCAATTTGTAGGAACCAATTTTGTTTTCTTGCTCCATTGCTGAGAACATTGCTTATGGTGCAAACGACCCTTCCTCGGTGACTACTGAGCAGATAGAGAGAGTGGCTGATGTAGCCAATGCAGGTGCTTTCATCCGAAACTTCCCCCAAGGGTTCAACACTGTGGTCGGAGAAAAGGGCGTTCTCCTTTCAGGTACTTCTTTGTTACTGCTTGGCAGCAAAAAGTCTTGCTATCAAGAACTCTGCAGCATTTCATACAACAGTATTAATTTCTAATTAGGCTTTTTTCCTTAGAGTTTATGAGATTAGCCTTTCCAGTTTCTAAAATCTCTTGTATGTTGATAGCTCCCCAATTTCCTTCACTTTCTACCTCAAAGGTGTTCCCACATTCCCATGGAGTGTCCCACTGAGTAATACTCAGCCACAGCAGCTTTTTTCTCATCTGAGAAAAAAATGTATTTTGCAACTTGAGATCCTTGAAAATTACAGAAAATAAGACAGATACAGGGTGGCAGGATTATCTGCCCAGGGAGGCAGGGGCTGTGAACCTGGAGCAGAACTGAAATTGGAGAGTTCGCTATTCCCCACTTTGTACTTTACATGTTAGACCACAGGTCCACAGACTTTCCTATAAAGGACCAGAGAGTAAACATTTTAGATTTTATGAGCCACATGCGGTTTTTTTAAACAACCCTTTAAAAATGTGAAAACCACTCTTAGCTTGAGGGCCATGCACAAACAGGTGCTGGTCCTGACCTGGCCCACAGTGCAGTGTGCCACGCCCTGTGCTGGACACGTGCAGGACTCGCGGCTGAGGCTCAGTGGCTGTTCCCTGGGATGTTAGAGCACATTGGAGCGCATTGCATTCTGGGTACCATATTTTCAGGAAGGAAAGAAAAAACTTGTATTCTATTGCTTTAGAATACAGAAGTGAGACCAATGAGAAGTAGACTTAAAGGGAAATAAATTTTTGGGTAAACAGATAATTTTTTTGTTATAGTTATCGACTTGTGCTCCCTTCCACGGAATGAGCTCTCTGTCACTGGAAGTGCCTGAGCAGAGGACAGATGCCTTCAAGTCAGAGTGAAGGTGGCCAGGTTGGACTAGAGCAGTAGTCCTTTCCAACTCAAAACTTTTTGCTTCAGGTTAGGCCACAGAAAATTGAACACATACATGTTTTTATTGTGTATGATTTTTTTAAACAAGAGATAGTGGATGAAAAAATGTTTTGGATAGATTTGCGGATTGCAGTGGTAGAATCACACATTGCTGTGTAAAAGTGAGCTGCCCTGGCATCTCTGAGGCACGTCCTTGGGTAGAAAACCAGTTTCAGCTGCTCCTGGTGACATTATTGAGCATCAGGGGGTGGAGCTGGGAGCTGCTTCACTCTGTCTAGCAAGCACGTCACCTTCTCCTTTGGAAGAGATTCTGCATACCCTTCCCTCTACCAGGATTCTTAAGCGCCCATTTCAGAGTGAAATAACCAAAGGTTTCAACCCGTGCTCCCTCTCTGGGAGGAAGAAGGGACATCTGGTGACTGATCCCCAGTGCACTAATTGGCACTGACCCTAAGCCCTCAGCTGGCTGCTCAGCCAGCCCACCCCAGAGCACTCCGACACCCTCACCAACTGTGGAGGTGCCGAATGAAAGGGATTTCCCTGGTTCCCTTGCTGTGAGCACAGGGCTGCCTCTTTGAGGGCAGCTTTTAGGAGTGCCACACATTTCAGTTGTGATTTGATTTCAGTTCATCATTTAATGAGCTTCTTTTAGACGAAATAATGTAATGTCCAGCAATTACTATTAAGTATTTCATCCAATAAAACCAACCAAAAAGGACCATTTTCATCACCAAAAATGTAGTGAGTTTTCTAAAATGAAGGAAGTCGGGAGGAGTCCTGAGTACTGTTCTCTGAGACTCTACCAGTTGTAACTTGGGAGTCCTGTCCCCTGGAGGAAAGGAGGGAGGGTGGTGTGAGGCAAGGATGAGGAAAGGAATTATCATAGATGTTCTTCTGCCTACCTCTGTCTATCCCATCTGCATTTACCCACTCCTACCCCCCCCAACCCAGTTTCTTCCCTTGCTTTTAGTAGAATTTGAGTTTTAAAAGGGCGGATTAGAGTGGTTACTCAGACCTTGGCCCTGCCACTTACCAACTGCAACACCTGGGACTGGTTATTTTGTGCCTTGGTTTTTCATCTGTGCAAAGGGAATAATTACAGGATCTACTTCGTAGGATTTTTTTTATGACTGAATGAGATAACATAGTAATGCTTTAGACAATGCCTGGTACGTCGGAACTCCTCAATAAACGTTAGCTATGATAATTGTTGTTATTAATTTTGAGGTTGATGAGGAGACAATATGTGTAAAAAATAGGCTTTTGTTCTATTGCCTATCTCAGCTGTGACTAACCAGAAGAAGCTGTCTTCAAATTGCCACTTAGCTTATCAGAGAAACCTGTTACCAAGAATTTTTGTTAAGGCTTTCAAGTTTTTTAAAAATAAGTATTGTCTTTGTCAGGTGGGCAGAAACAACGGATTGCAATTGCCCGTGCTCTGCTTAAGGTAAGCTTGAAGCCACTTGGCTGGAATTTTTTTATTATCATTTTTTCTTAGGGCCCTTATAATTTGTAATTTACTCTTCTTCTTCCCCTTTTTTTTTTTTTTTTTTGGGGGGGGGAAGNAAGTTATATGGTTGATAGTTCTGGTGAAAGATGAGTTGGGAGTTCCACTGACTAGCATGTTGTTCCAATTTAACAAGTATTTCTTTGGTATTAGGAGCCCAGTACTGGGCTAGGGTTGTTGGAGGGAGAAAAGTTTAACACATGGACCTACTGTGAAGAAGTATATGGTCTAACAAGTGAAACAGTGATTATATAAAAATAGCAAAACAATACAAGCATGGATGGTTCTTTTTTTTTTTTTTAAGATTTTATTTTTATTTATGCGACAGAGAGAGACAGCCAGCGAGAGAGGGAACACAAGCAGGGGGAGTGGGAGAGGAAGAAGCAGGCTCATAGTGGAAGAGCCTGATGTGGGGCTCGATCCCATAACGCGGGGATCACGCCCTGAGCCGAAGGCAGACGCTTAACCGCCGTGCCACCCAGGCGCCCCAAGCATGGATGGTTCTTTGTATAATCTATAGTCAACTGCTAAACTTAGTGGTATAGACTGGAAATACTTACACAAGACTCCTAAGGGGAGAAGGAAAGCCATTTTAGCTGAAGGCCCCAGACCTTGTAGTTTTTAGGAAATGATAGCCTTCCCCTTTGTTATAGAGCTACTCTCCTCACATTTATAGGTGATGTTTTAAAAAAACAGCCTTATTGAAGCATACCGTAAAACTCGCCAGTTTTAAATGTACTCTACAGTGACTTCCAGTGAATGTACAGTTGTTCAAGCATCACACAGTCCACTTTTAGGACATTTCTGTCACCCCAGATAGATCGCTTGTAACCACTTGCAGTCTTTCCCTCCCCCACCCCTAGTCCCAGTGTGCCACCAATGTACTTTCTGTCTGTCCTGATTTGCCTTTCTGGGCATTTCAGATAAATGGAAACAGAGAAGATGTGACCTTTGCATCTTGCCTCTTTTACTAGTATAATGTTTGTTTTTTCAAGGGGGGGGCAGAAGGAGTGGAGGACAGAGAAGCTTAAGTAGGCTCCACTCCCAGCGGGAGCCCGACATGAGGGCTCGATCTCACAACCTTGAGATCATGACCTGAGCCGAAATCAAGAGTTGGAGGCTCAACCGACTGAGCCACTCAGGTGCCCCACTAGTGTAATGTTTTTGAGGTCTGTCCACGTCTCAGACTCTATCAGTCCTTCTTGCTGAGCAGTATTCCTCTGTGCGGGCACAACACGACTCGTTTATCCTTTTGCCAATGATGACCATTGGGGTTGTTTTCAGGCTGGGGCTATTGTGAATAGTGCTGCTGTGAGCAAGCAGTGTACAAGTTTCTGTGTGGACATATATTTTCCTTTCTTGTCAGCAACTTCCGAGGCACAGCTAGAATTTACTGTGTGAGAGACATCAGCTGGCTCTCACCTTTTCTCAGTTTTATGTGATGCTCCTAACTAGCCTAGAAGCAGGACCTTGAGGGTCTCGACTCCATCCTACTCACTCCTGCTCCCGCCCACCCTGCTGGTTGACTGGCCAGCAGGGTAAAACTGCAGTGTAAAGAAGGTCCAGTCCAGCAATGCCTGCGACGGTGGCTCAGACTCACCTCCAACTTCTGTTTATGTGCTTACCTCACACGCTTAGGAGTCTGTGCTTTTCTATTTTGTGGCAGCTGTCTTGTGATATAATTTACATCCCATACAGTTCCCCTATTTAGAGCATGCAGCTCAGTGGGCGGCCGTGTGTTCCAAGTTGCGCATCCATCCGCATAATCAGCTTTAGAACATTTTCGTCACCCCGGGAAGAGGGGTTAGACCCTTTACCGGTCACACCTGGCCTCCTCTCCTATTTCTCTCTTGAGTCCAGCCCTAGATAAACACTTACCTACTCTCTGTCTCTGGAGATGTGCCTGTTCTGGACATTTCAGACAGATGGAGTCCTACAATATAGGGCATTTTGTGACTGGCTTCTTTCATGTCCAGAATGTTTTCAAGGTTCATCCATGTTGTATCGTGTATGAGTACTTCATTTCTTTTTATTGCTGAGAGTTTGTGTTTTTAAAATAAAATTGTGTTCCTTTTCAAAGGAAAAGAACATTAAGAACATATTAAAAGCAATTAAAAATGATGTTTTTCTTTTTTAGAATCCCAAAATTCTTCTCCTAGATGAAGCAACCAGGTGAGCATATCTTAGTAATCAGTGTGATTGTACAAGCCGAATTCTTCCATTACCAGAAACTTGCTGTTCTGTACTTCAAAGTGGTACAGCTGAAAATGCTGTTTTTCCCCCTTCCACTTGAAGGTGACCGGGTGTGAATTAATAATGACAGCTGGGAGGCAGCGGATGGGCCCCGTCAGAAGTGGAGGGTTCTAGTCACGGTTCAGTCATGTTTGCCGTGAGCCCGGGTCACACTCAGCAGCTGTACACAGTGCTTTCTGCTGCTGGGACCGCAGGTCTATGGAAATCAAGGGTCCCAAGTTTCCTTTTTGTAGTATTTTTATAATATAAAGTATATAGTAGAAGTGTGTGTCTGGTAGAAGTTGTGATCTTGATGGCAGTGAAGATGTGCTGCTGCCGAGGGCAGCCGCGGGTGTGACAGGGAGCGCCTGAGCGCACAGGTGCGCGGACTGACGTCTGTGCTCTCTCACACGGTTTCCTGTTTAAAGTGCCCTGGACGCGGAAAACGAGCACCTTGTGCAAGAAGCTCTAGACCGACTCATGGAAGGAAGAACAGTGTTAATTATTGCCCACCGTCTGTCTACCATTAAGAATGCCAACATGGTGGCTGTTCTTGACCAAGGAAAGATTACAGAATGCGGGAATCATGAAGAACTGCTTTCAAAACCAGATGGGATATACAGAAAATTAATGAACAAACAAAGGTTTATTTCAGCATAAAGGAGCAATTACTGATGAAGTGAACATGAGAGACTTTAGAGCAAAACATTGTTGCAGGAAAAAAACTTAGAGATGGTATCTATTCTGTAAATCATACTTCAAGTTATTTAAAATACGCCTGTTTTTTTCCAAGGTGGGTAAAATATTGTTTTGAGATGTACCTGTTCTCAAGACCTTTTTATTCAGACTTTTAATAATTGTAACTTTCTAAATGTCTATAGCACTGAAGTTATTTTCAGGTTTTTTTACTTCCTTTTGTCCTGGAATACTTTAATTAATATAACATGGCACCTCATTTTATTTTTTACCTGCTGTTACAGATCGGAGCTATTGTCAAATGACAACTTTTAAAGGGGGATTATAAACAAAAAGCTTAATTATTTTAGGTGATTTACCAATCACTGTGTAATTCTCTTGGTAGTATTCTACCTACATTGTGTCTAAATTTATTAGAAGATGAAAATCTTCCCTTTTTTTTAAAATTCTGATAATGTCCTGAAGTGAACCTGACATTCAGACATACAGGAATAGTTAGCGTCACACGGGGAGAAGGGAATATTTCCGTTCCCCACCTCCTGTGTCTTCAGGGATATGAGACTTTAAAAGTATGTGTTCCTCTGGGATGAGACCGTGTTTGGGTGTGTGTGGTTTTCAGCATTTTTAGCACATGAAAGCCTGATGAGTTTTAAAAGGGGAAAAAGCCATTCCTTTGAATACGGAAACTTCTATTTTCATTATTCACACATTTGTTACTTTGGAAAAGCAGGCATGAACTGCTGGGTATTATCAAGAGGTAAAAATGAATTTTACATTTAAGTCATCCAAAGGCGTGTATTTTGAAAATTATCTTTTAAAAATTTATAATTCCTAGCCTAAATAACTTAGTTCTTCCTATTCTACAGACTATCAAGAAACTTTCAGAACTTGTTTCTCTTCTGAAAAATAACCCTTTTTATTTATGGTTATAGTTTTATTCACCTAAATGCATCAGAAATTTGAAAGCAATGCTGATAACCGTTAGATTTGCCACATTTCACATCAGTGCTGTTAATTTGCTGTTTCCTCAAGAAAAAGTGGTTTTTTTACATTGATGATGCCAGAACCTAAGAAATAACTATGTTGATGTAATTAAAATGGAAGTTTGCCCGTGTTCGAAGTATGGATTGGTTCACTGATTATGCTGGAAGAAGAAACCACTATTTTATGATAAGCGTGTAGTATTATAATTCATTCTACGTAAGGGAATTTACTATTGAATAAAATGAACTCAGTGAATGAATGAACTCCATGTTCTTTGTATTAGGAAACAGTACATCTGTGACAATCATTTTAACAAGCTTTACTTGTATTCTTTGTACAATTTGCTATTAGGGTGTGGTTCTCAAAAAGCAGACAAAACACAATTACAAGGTTGGATCTAAGGGAAATCTCTTTGTGCCATAGAAGTATTTACAAAATTGAATTTGATCATTATATTTTATTTTCTAATACAAGATGTTCAATTGTGTCTTTAGGGAACATTTTATATCCTGGATTAAAATTTATAGTAGCTTTATCTGTGTCTGTCACTTCTTATAAAACTTCATTACATTCAGTTTCTTAACTGGAATTTGGCTGTGGAGATTCAGGAATAAAGAAAAAACTAACATTATAAATAAATAAAGTAGTAATTACAAGTTCCTTCCATTTCCTCCCTCCCTGATGTCCTCATTTTTATTTTTATTTTAAAATTTTTTTTTGCTATTTACAAACTGCTAGAAGGTGAAGGAGGGACAGTAAAGTATCCCCCAAAGTGAAAAGGTTCTTAGCAACTGGAGAACGAAACAGATGACTCCATCCAATTTACATGGAATTTTATTCAGGGTAACTTGCTGATGGGGGATTGGGTAGACGGTGATCCAGGCAGCTGCACAGCTATTCTCCATAAAGTCCAGGCCTTGGTCTACAGATTTTATAGAGCAAGGAGATGCGTGGGTGGGGTGGCCACTGTAGGGAGATCAAAGGGCTTGCATGCACCTAACCGACAGCTAACCTGTAATATTGTGGCATAATCCATGCACTGGGAAGAGTAAAGACTCTTATCTCTAACAGATTCCTGGGAGGCCAAAGCAAGCCCCCACACACCCCAGCCTTGGTGGGCATTTCTAAGGTATGTGTATGAATCTTCAAGGGGCCTGGAACACAAGAGAGGTCATTGAGCAAACATGAACAAGATGGAGGGCTCAAGATGGAGTCAATATTGTCAGTGCTCCTACATAAACACTCTATTTAGTTGCTTCAGTACAATAAATAAATATCCCCTGCCCCCACCTTGGACAAGGAATTGTGCTGTGGAGTTGATGACAGAATGATTATCTGCCCTCACGGAGCTTCTAATTTAGAAGGAGAGATAAGGCAGATAAAAATTAATTACAAGAAAATAGCTAAATAGTACAGAGGTGGTATTGCTAACACTGTTGATGGTACCACTTTGTTTCCAGAGTGTTTGTACATGTTACCATGTTTGTTACTTTGACAATCCTATAATTTATTATTTGACAGAGAGAGAGGGCGCACACAAGGAGGGGGAGCAGCAGGCAGAGGAAGAGGGAGAAGCAGGCCCCCTGCTGAGCAAGGAGCCCAATGTGGGACTCAATCCCAGGACCCTGGGATCATGACCTGAGCCGAAGGAAGACGCTTAACTGACTGAACCACCCAGGTCCCCCAGACAATCCTATAATTTAAATAAATACCTATCATTCCCTTTTCACAGAAGAGGAAATAAGAATAGGCAAGTTGTAAATTAATCCAGCATTGAAGCTGTGTACAGGGAGATACTCGAGAAATAGGAGCCAGATCATGGAGGACTTCAATATCATGCTGAAAATCTTAGCTTTCATCTTACATGCATGGAGAGCCATTGAAGGACTATGTATGTTCATATAAACAATTTAGAAAATAAGCAAAAATCACTAATCACTAGAAATTCTGTGAAGAGACAATTTCACGTTAATGAGCTTTGCATTTTGTGGTCCACCCTCCTAGGCTCATCTCTATGTGCAAGGCCGCCTCTGACTTTGGACTTGACTGGCTCTCAGGAAATAATCATAAGCTAAAATAACCATTATAGGCTAAACCCTTGTCAGTATATTTTTATAAATTAGGGCTCTATTTTGAGAAATTCACTTTTTTTCATAAAAATGCCAAAGCTGTTAGAAAATAAATGAAAGGAATATAAATGTTACAAAACATTAAGTATATTAGTGAAAGAAGTATGTGAGAACTACATTGTAAGTGTTCCTTTGGGGGTATTCTACATGATTTTTATGTCTGAGGCATCATGGCAATCTCTATTCATTCAATGTTTCTCATTCAAAAAACGTTACTGAGTATCCTCTATTTTGTTAGGTCCTATGCCAACAAAGAACCTGTGTCTCCCTCATGAAACTAGCCCATGGGTCAGCAAACTGTGACCTGCTGCCTGATTCGTACTGAGTGCAAGCTAAGGATGGTTTTTACGGTTTGTTTGTTTGTTTGTTTTCAAAAATGTCATTCATTTAGTGAGAGAGAGTGCACAAGCTGAGGGAAGGGTGGAGGGAGAGGGGGAGAGAGAATCCCCCGCAGACTGCACTGAGTGCGGAGCCTGACTTGGTGCTTGATCCCACGACCTTGAAATCCTGACCTGAGTCAAAACCAAGAGTTGAATGCCTAACTGATTGAGCTACCCAGTTGCCCTAGTTTTTACAATTTTAAATGCTTTTTAAAAAACAAAAGAAAAATAATTCATAACACATCAAAGTTTTATGAAATTCAAATTCCAGTGTCCATAAATAGAGTTTTATTGGAACACAGCCACACTCATTTGTGAGCAGTTACAACAGACTGTATGGCCTCAGGTACCCTCTGACCCTGGACAGTTTGCCGACCGCAGAACTAGTGAAAACAATATGCATTTTCCCCTGCTCAGTGGACTTTTAAACTACGATGAAATTTAGAGTTATCTCAAAAAGTTCCATCGCCATTAGATGGCAATTAAATGAATGCCTTGAAAATGATTGGGCATGGATAATTTCCATAATGAGTTCTTCATTGTTTCCCTGCCTTTCCATTTTACTAATATCACCATTACTATGTTGGTGATAGTGGAATTCTAACAATTCTACCACGGCTGCAGGAAATAGTTCTGGCTACTATCTCATTGTTCATTGCGGTGATTATTACCACAGAAATCAAAGTTTGGTCTTAAATGAAAGGGCAGTACTTTAGGAAGGGTGTATAGAAAGGAGGCACATGTTCAAATTGAGCTTCTCACATGTGTACATGTGTCTATGAGGCATTTTTTATATCAATAAAAAAATGAGCTCATAGTGGACATACTGTTTTTCGACCAACCTGCTTTTTAAAATTTTACAACAGAATATTTTCCCACATCTCTAAGTATTCATTACACACATCTACATGTATTCTTTTTAACCATATAGAATTTTATAATGTGAATATACTAAAAATCTATCATTGGACATCTTTCTATATTCTTTGCTATTATAAACAATACTATATATATTATGATTTTTTTCAGATAAATTCTAAAAGTGAATTGCCAAGTTCAAAGAGCATATACAAGTTATAAGGCTTTTTGATAGATTATCCTCTTAAAAGACCATACTAATCTATAAAAATCTCACCAGAAATGTACACATCAGCACCTATTTCCCCACAGCCTTTCAGCATGAACTATTTTCATTTTTAAAAACCTTTCAGCTAATTCAACAGGCAAACAATACTGATTGGTGGTTTGATTTACATTTCTTTAATTATTAGTGACGTTGAAGATCTTTTGATGTGTTTTGGTCATTTCTAGTCTTTGACTTAATGCTAATTCATGCTCTTCATACATTTCCATTTTTTTCCTCTTGGGGTAGCTTGGTTTCTTTTACTGATTTTCTTTAAAGAGTGCTATACTATTTTATGGGAAATACTGTTTTTCTTCAGCTTGTTTGCCTTCATTCTATGTTTGTGTTTTTTTGACATTCACAAATACAGTCACATCTATATTTAATTCTCACAAGTGAGTACTATTAGTAATTTAACAGAGGCTCGAAAAGGTGACATAGGTAGTAAATAGCAGAGGTGAGATTTGAAGCAAGTCCCATTTAATTCCAGAGTCTATACACTCAATTACTATGGCAGTGGTTATCAAAATGTCCCCGGATAGCAGCCTTACCAACACCTAGAAACTTCGTTAGAAATGCAAATTCTGGGATGCCTGGGTGGCTCAGTTGATTAAGTGTCTGCCTTAGGCTCAGATCATGATCCCAGGGTTCTGGGATCGCCTCCCACCTTTGGCTCAGCTCCTTGCTCAGCAGGGATCCTGCTTCTTCCTCTGCCTGCTGCTCCCCCTGCTTCTGCATGCTCTCTCTCTCTCTGACAAATAAATAAATAAAATCTCAAAAAAGACAAAAGGAACGCAATTCTCAGACACTGTGGGTGGGCAGCAATGCAGTTTAACAAGCCCTCCTGGTGATGATACATGTTTGAGGATGAGAGCCACCGCACTACGCTATCCCTTCTAGATCTCCCGTATAAGGGACTATACTATTTAAAATGAGGTCAAAGGATAAACAAGGAAATGATTTTTTTTTTTTGTAAGGAAATGGTAGCCACTAGATAAATGTAGAACCCTGGGTAGTGATAAAGAAGTACTTGTGCTGCCCCCAAGGCAGAGGTCCTGATACTGTTCCATTCGCCGCGGTCTCCACCACCCACTGCAGGAGGCTGACATCCACGGACTGTATTCAGGAGCTACAGTGTACCAGGATGTTGCAGTGGCGGTTAAGGGTGAAGAATGACTCCGGGATAGAGCTCTTCTTTTTGACTTGGGTAATTGGCCAGTTTTACTAAGTGGGGCCGAGGTGGTAGGACAAGGGGTCCTGGAGGAAAAGAAGAGTTCGGTTTTTAACACGTGGAACGTAAGGAGTCTGCAGGACATGCAGGTCGAAAGTGTTCACTAGGGAGCTGTTTGGAGCCTGCAGTTTTTGAGCAAGATCCGGGATCAAGATGTGAACTTGTAGCGTTACTAGCGTCCACTAGCGTGGATGAGACAGTGTGGAGTGGGGAATGACAAACGTAGAGAAGAACAAATATAAGAGAGTGTGAAACCACTGGCAGCGTTTCCCATTTTCTCCCTTCTCAGCGTGGACCAGGGAACCGACACTTTCCAGTTCCCAAGAGGCTCAGGAAAGACAAGCACTCAAAGAGAGACTTTGCGTTCAGGCTGCTAGAGCGCCAGACAGTCGAGAAGGGCACCTGGCTCTCCAGTGTCACTTCCCTGAGGCTCCGGACACCCGCCAGCCCCCAAGAACCCTCCACTGGTCACCTCTACAATCACTTCCCGCGACTAGAGGGAGCCCTCTGACATCATTACCGCGCGCCGTCCCCCGCCCCCCCTACACACACCTTTCAGATCACACCCCGCGGCTCGGCGCTGCGCTTGTACGTAAGACCGCGCGCCCTCCCCCGCCTCCCCGAAAAAGCCCGCAGCTCGGCGCTGTGCTTTACGTCATCACCGCGCGCTCTCCCGCCTCTAGGTGTTTAAGCTCCGCGCGCGAGTAGAGTTTCAGCCCCACGGGCGGAATCCGCTTGCCCTGTGTCGCCTCTCCGTTCCGTCATGTTCCCGGCCGTCTCTTCTCCGCGGACACCGGGGCCAGGGACCCGAAGGGGCCCTCTGGGCGGAGTCGGGCCGGGCTCCACGCCCCGGGCGACTAGCAGGAAAGGTCTGTGCCTGGGGTCGGCAGTCAGCTCCCCGGTGCTCTTTTCGCCGGTCGGCCGGCGTAGCTCGCTGAGCTCGCGGTAAGTCATTGTCCCCGATTCGGTCTGGTGACCGATAGGCTTACGTGCCTTGGCGGGCCTGATGGGATAGTGTCTCCAGAAGCCTCCGAAACTGGTGGCGGCGGGGAGGAATGCCAAAGTTGGGGAAATAGATCTTGGCCATATTGCGGGTAGTTATTTAAGCCTCGCTTTAATTTATGGAGCCTTCACTTTGCACTTTTCATGGAGTTAACTTTGTGTAGAAGTGAACAAATTGGATTTCAGTGAATGGTTACCTGCCTCCTCCTTACTACCCTTGTGTTTCGGTGTCAGTCATGAGTCTTTTCATCTGTGAAAAGGCGATAGCCAACTTCACTTAAGGCCCAATGAATCAATATGAAATCCTCCGACGATGGTGGGAAAGAGCATCTCCAACCCAGGAAAATAGTACAATGCCTAACACAGTTATTGCCGTTAATATCTGCTGGTTGATAATTAAGGGAGCTTTGGCCACACAAGTTAACTTTGTAGCTAAATTAATAGGCAAAAGCTTTCCATAGCAGTGAGATAAGAGTAGTTTTGTTAGCAAATAAAAGCGCGGCACATCAGTCCACATCACCTGTTAAATCATGCTCCGCACCCACCCTTTCATAATTAATCTAGAACTTTAGAAGGTAACACGTTTCTGGGTAGTTTCCTCTGAATTCGTCTACCAAAAAAGAACTTTGCTTTGCAAGAAAACTTTCATTTTGAAAGTGCTCTTCAAAGTGGTGATCTTGTCAGTGTTTTCTCCTTTTGAGAAAAGTCAGGGAATAAAAGCTGTACTTAATGTGTGTGTTTTTAAAAATCTTTTCTTACTTTCTAGTGATGATTTAAAGAAAAATATTTGTTATAATGGTATGTCAAGAAGCAAAGCTCACTTAATCCTCATGATGAGAGAGGGAATACATTTTATACTGGTAACTACATTATTTTTTTAATGTTAACAAGGTGAGGAGGTACAATTTCAACTGCTGTACCTGCGGTTGAAGAACAGGTAACAGCAGATACTCATGACTGATTTCTTGGTTGTAAAAATCTGGGGGCGCCTAGGTGGCTCAGTCAGTTAAGCGTCTCTGCCTTCCGCTCAGGTTATAATCCAGGGGTCCTGGGATGGAGCCGCATCAGGCTCTCTGCTCTGAAGGGAGCCTGCTTCTTCCTCTGCCCCCCCCATCTGTCTCTCTCGCTCTATCTCTCATGAATAAATAATTAAAATCTTCAAACAAATCTGGTAGATTTCATAAAATTCTACAGCTGATGAGGGCAAAATGGGTGAAAGGGAGTGGGAGGTACAGGCTTCCAATCCAAAATGTGTAAGTTATGGGGATGAAAAGTACAGCATAGGGAATATAATCAGTGATATTATAATAGGGTTGCATGGTGACAGTAGCTGTAAGTGTGAGCATAGCATAGAGTTTCCAATCACTGTTTTGTGCATCTGAAACTAATGTAACATTGTGTCAACTATGCTTTGATTTAAAAAAAAAAAAAAGTTCGGGGCGCCTGGGTGGCACAGCGGTTAAGCGTCTGCCTTCAGCTCAGGGCGTGATCCCGGCGTTATGGGATCGAGCCCCACATCAGGCTCCTCTGCTATGAGCCTGCTTCTTCCTCTCCCACTCCCCCTGCTTGTGTTCCCTCTCTCGCTGGCTGTCTCTATCTCTGTCGAATAAATAAATAAAATCTTTAAAAAAATATATTTAAAAAAAAAAAAAAGTTCCAGGGCTGATGAGAGCTTAAAGATAGTCTAACCCAATGTTTGTAAAGCTTTTTTGATCATAGTGTAGAATAAACTCTAGATTATATTCTATTTTGTTTTTCAAAAATGTCGAGACCCTCAAAATGACCCACAGTTTGGAAAACACTGATTTAGTCCATCCTTCGTGTTTTGGTGAAGGAAGCAGTTATAAAGAGTTTAAGTGACTAGAGCATGCATCTGATTCCTAGAACATAAGAGTCGGAAGCCATTTTTCTAGGTCCTGTCAGAAAAAATATATTACACAGTACACATGGGCCAGAGTTGTTTTGTTTTGTTACACCTCATCTTTCTTCTTGTTTATCTAAGATCTTCTCTTCATGTGTAAATATGTACCTTAAAATTAGGATAATGGAAAAATCTTTTTAAAGATTTTATTTATTTGACAGAGAGAGCACAAGCAGGGGGTGTGACAGGGAGAGGGAGAAGCGAGCTCCCCGCTGAGCAGAGATCCTGATGTGGGACTCGATCTCAGGACCCTGGGATCTTGACTGAGCCGAAGGCAGATGCTTAACCGACTAAGCCACCCAGGCGCCCCAAGATAACGGAAAATTTTAAGTTACGGTTCAAGGAATGTGGTCTCTTTTCTTTAGAGGAACACCTACACGAATATTGCCACACCACTGTGTAACTGAGTCTATGAACTATGATGTGAAAACATTTGGATCTTCTCTTCCTGTTAAAATAATGGAAGCCTTGACATTGGCTGAAGGTAGGTGTCATTTTCCATTTGCCTCTCCTGGCAATTCAAAAGGCAGCCTGGCTCTGCCTCAGATTGAAATTTGTGCTTTCTCTGATATACCTTCACTTATATGGGGTAGAAGCAGGTAACATATTTGGTTTTCACTGTAATTGAGAAATATAATGAATTTGAGAAGCAGAATGAGTTTATTTTTAAAAAGCACCCATTACATCTTTTATGGTTGTAAACACTGCATATGCAAAACTCGGTCTGATTTCAAAAGTTATCTTGTGTATGAAGTTTAGCTTAAGAAAAAAAAACAAACCACTGCCTCACGTTAGTGGGTGTGATAATGCAGTAAGATCAAGTCTTACTACCTCCATTTCTGGATCCTGTGTAGTATCCCGGAGGTTATATATACACATTTATGTTATCAACGTGGTGTACCTTTAGAGGATTCTGTTGGCGGAGAATTAGAGTGGAAGTTTGGAAAATGAAGTCACAGACGCATCAGAAAGGCAACAGTAAGGATGAGGGGTTGGGTGACTGAAAGAGTAAAGTTCAGAGCATCCTTGGTGATGTTCCCAAGTCATTTTTATTTATGATTCAATTCTAGATTTTTGTGATTTTCTGGAACAGTGTTTTTCAAACTGCAAGTAGTAACCGAAATCAGTTTAGTGGCTTATGGCCAGCACTTAAAAAAATAGAATGCAGGATACCAGAGTGCATTTCATATAATAATGTTAGATAACTTGTTTGTTTCATTTAAATTCTATGTGAATGAGTCATGATATAAAATGTTTTTCATACTGTGAATGACAGTCAGAAAAGGTTAAAGTACTCCATTCTAGAAAGGAATATTTTTCATAAACTTGAACTTTCATATCTTCCCTATGAGTCCTTGAGAACTCAGGTACAGTGGTTTTCAGATAACTAAACTTCCACTAACCTCTATCATGCACTGTTTTTATTTTTTTAATAGGATTTTTTATTTATTTTTGCAAGAGAGAGAGAGCGAGAGAGAGCACATGCATGTGCAGGGGGAGGGGCAGAGGGAGACACAGGCTTCCCACTGAGCAAGGAGCCGGATATGGGACTCGAACCCAGGACTCTGGGATGACCTGAACCGAAGGCAGATGCTGAAGGTGACTAAGCCACCCAGGCGCCCTGCACTGTTTTTGTTTTAAATATGTGTAATATATATTTTTCTTCTAAAAATTTCAGCTTAAATTTTATTTAAACCTTTTAACATACTCCTGGTTCATGCCACCAGACTTTTAGTAACAAATAGTACACAATCTCAGAGGAGAGAGCCCCTAGAAATTAGGATGTTTAAACTGAGGAGCGTGTAAACCGAAAGAACTTTACCCTATGTGGAAACCTACCAAGTGCTGTGTGTTAGGTCAGAGACCTCAAGGGCTTACCATTAGAGTATTTGGAACTGCTTTATTGCTTTCAGGAAAAGAAAATATTGAGCAGGTACGCTAATTCAGCAAAAAGCCCACACTTAGCCTAGGCACAATTTAGTATTTTAGCGTATACATTATTGATGCCGTTTATCTTGCTCCTCTACCATGCGTTAGGCAAAGAGCAGAGCTCAAGTTAATTAAATTTCTAGGGCTAACACACTTACCGAGGTTTACCACCAATGCTTATGGCAGCAATATACTAATTTAGTTTTGTCATTTAATACGGAATGTAACCCACGGGGTGTCTGGGTGGCTCAGTTGGTTAAGTGGCCAACTCTTGGTTTTAGCTCAGGTCATGGGATCGAGGCCTGTGTCAGGTTCTGCGCTTAGTGGGGAGTCTACTTGAGATTCTGTTCCTCTCCTCCTTTTGCCCCTCCCTCATGTGTGCTCTCTCTCTTTCTAAAATAAATTAAAAATTCTTAAAATATAGAATGTAACCCTTGATGTCTGCATATCATGAAGTGATTTATCATACTTTTAAAGAAAGTATTTGAAAATCACATTCTTTTGAAGGCATAATTTTCTTTGAATTTTTTAATATATTTAATGGGAGAGATTATTATTTGTGTTACTGTATCAAAATAAAATTACAAATGTTACTAAATATTGAAGAAAGTAAGATACCTGTTTATAACCAATATTAAAAGATATTAAACCTAAGTCCAAAATATACTTCTTACTTTCACATACATTTCTAAAAGTGGTTATCAAAGTTAAATGAATTTCTTGTTTTGGATATTAATAACTCTGAGTTATCCAAGAGCATTTTTTGATGTGAATGAATCTCTTTTGTATGTGGTAATTACTTTTTTATGTATACACACACACACACAACACACATATATATAAAGAATGTAGCCATAAAGAAGATTTTGGTATAGAGAATTTTAAGGTTTTTTTCCTTCTTCTTTTTTTGTTTTTTTAATAGTTTTTCTTATTTGTGCTTTAATTATGTACTTTTTTTTTTTTTTAAGTTGATGATCAGCTGACTGTTCACATAGATGAAGGTGGATGGGCTTGTCTGGTCTGCAAAGAGAAACTCATTATTTGGAAGATTGGTCTGTCACCTATTACTAAGGTAATTGCTGTTTAGAGAGCTAGAAGGAAATAGAGGAGAGGATTACCAATTGGCTCTTAATTTTTACCATAAAGCTTTAGAGTTGTTAGAGGACAGTAATCTGAATCTACTCAAACATTATGGATTTGCATCTTTATGATGTGAAAAACGGAGTATGCGTACACATTTTTGTGTTGGGAAAAAAAAGTTTCTCCCATTTAATAATTTTAAACTAGATCCATGTTATTTACATTTAATAACATTAGAGACTTTAAAATTTTTAATGAATGTTGTAAATGTTATGTCAGTCTACCTAATGAAGTTTAAAACTAAATGCCATCCACATAAGCTGAGTTTATTTATTTCTAAGATAGGACTCTTTCACTAAATCTGCTGAATGATGCTTAATAGGGAAAAACTGAGGGGCGTCTGGTGACTCAGTCAGTTAAGCAGCCAGCTCTTGATTTTGGCTCAAGTCATGATCTCGGGGTCCTAGGATCAAGCCCCGCATCAGGCTCTGTGCTCAGCAGGGAGTCTGCTTCAGGATTCTCTTTCTCCCTCTACCCTCCGCCCCCTCAAATAAATAAATAAATATTTTTAAAAATAGTGGGAAAATGACACCAATTTTAGCAATTACTGTTTTAACTTTCAGGTGTCAAGTTTCTCACATGGGGTTATCATTTGTGTTTCCAGGAATTTATTCTCAGCAACCTGTTTTCCTGTGTGTTCCAGATCAGGCACCCTCTCTTGCACCAGTCACTGGTTACTGTTGTTACTGGGCCTTGTTCTGTTGTAATTGCGGACCCGTGCTTACCTAAACTCTTGACATATGTGGCTTCTATACTGCTGCTGCCTGGAAAATAGTATTTGTAATTAAGAGCATAGGCGAGGGAGACATCCTGTGGGCCGTGATGAGTTAGCTGAAGGAGTCTGATACCTGGCTGAGGCTAAGAAGTATTTTCTAGGGGCGCCTGGGTGGCTCAGTCGTTAAGAGTCTGCCTTCGGCTCAGGGTCCTGGGATCAAGCCCTGCACCGGGCTCCTCTGCTGGGAGCCTGCTTCTTCCTCTCCCGCTACCCCTGCTTGTGTTCCCTCTCTCGCTGGCTGTCTCTCTCTGTCAAAAAAAAAAAAAAAATCTTAAAAAAAAAAAGAAGTATTTTCTAGACAACTTGGTATAATTAATTATTCTGTGGTCATGCAGATTTTAGATGTCAAATAAACAAATCAAGGCTAGCCTGGGAAAATTCCATACATATGTCTCTTAACCAACAGACTGTTTTTAGTCCAGAAGGGTATTGAGCTAGTTGATATTCAGGGTCTGGTCTACCTCTTAAGTTTTCCTGATTTCTGTATCTCTTGAGATATTTTGTTTTGAAATTACTGATGAAAGCGTGATCAAAAAGATGTGAGCAGAAAGAATATTTGTAGAATGGTATTTCCAGCAGTGAATCAGAATCTGAAATATGCAGGGAAAGAAAATAAGTGAAGTGCATATTCAAAAAACTTGGATTTGATGTGAAAGATTTTTTGTTTGTGTTTTTTCTTTAGTTATCTGTTTGCAAAGAACTTCAGCTGCCGCCTAGTGACTTCCACTGGAGTGCTGACTTGGTGGCTCTCTCTTACTCTGATACTGCAGGTGAAGCACATTCTATTCAGGTAGGTGACCTAAATGCTTATTGAAATACGCTTTTTTTAAATAAGGGAGTTCTAATATTAGAGGACTCATCCAACCTGATTCGGAGACATGACTGTAAAGCCACAGGAATCAAGCACTGGTATTGGCAGATAGACACATAGAGAATGCAGATACAGAGGTGGCCCTTTGATCTGTGACAGAGCTGCAACAGCAATTCAATGGAGTAAGGATAGTCGTTTCAGTAAATGGTGTTAGGACCATTAGTCATCTTTATGCAAAAAAAAAAAAAGAGAGAGAGAGGAAGAAAGAATTTCCCCCCAAACCTCCTACCTTATACAAAGATTAACCCAAAAGGGATCATAGATATAGATGTAAAACAAAATTATAAATTTTTAGAAGAAAACAGGAGAAAATCATCATGACAAAGAGTTCTTGGAAATCACCAAAAGCATGATTCATAGAAAAATAAATAAATTGGACTTTATCAAAATTAAAAACTTGGCTCTGTCAAAGACAGTGATGAGAAAAAGAGACAAGCTACAGACTGGGAGAAAGTATTCATATGTCCTACATCCAACAAAGAACTTATAGCTAGAATGTAAAATAAACTCTCAAAGCTTAATAAGAAAACAACCCAATTTAAAAACGGCACAGAACTTGAACAGACACTTTACCAGAGAAGATATAAAGGTGTTACAGAGATGTTCGCATCATTCGCCATTAGGGAAATATAAATTGAAACAATAGTGAGATATCACAATACATCTATTACAGTGGCTAAAATACAAAATATTGACACCAGCAAGTGCTGACAAGGATGTGGAGCAACTGGAACTCATACATTCCTGATGGGAATGCAAAATGGTACAGCTACTTGATTTTCACTTTCTAATAAAGTTAAAACACACTTGCCATTGTGACCCAACTATTCCATCCTGGCTCTTTACCTCTTAGAAATTAAAACTTAAGTTTACACAAAAACAGTATATGAATGTCATAACAGCTTCGTTTGTGATAGCCAAAGGTAGAAACAACCCGGATGTCCTTTCACAAGTGAATGAATAAACGGAGTTCATCCATAGAATGGAATACTACTCAACAGTAGAAAGGAATGAACTCTTGATACAGCAACAACCCAGATGCATCTCCGAGACATGCTGAAGTGAGATAAGCGAGAGCTTGAAGGGTATATTCTGTATGATTTCATTTGCTTGACGTTCTCAGAGAGATGAAACTATAATGGTGAAAACTGGTGAAAGATGGGAGAAAGATGTGATTTTAAAGGGATAGTTAACACTAGGGAATTTGGGATGTTTATAGGACTGTTCTGTGTTCCTATATTGGTGGTAGTTACATGGGTCTATACAAGTGTTAAAATTAGTAGAACTGCACAACAAAGGAAGAAAAAGTCAATTTTATAGTCTGATAATTTTTAAAATACAAAAAGAAGGAGTTTTGTTTGTCCTCCCCAGCCCAATTTCTGTTACTCAAATAGTAAATTGCCCTACTTTCTTTTTATCAGTGTCACCAGACTCCTAGTTTCAGGGTCCTTTTTACTGTAAATGCCGAGTGTTATGATCTTGTTTCAAGGCTGTTGCTGTCATGGTTGCCACCAGAGAAGGATCCATCCGCTATTGGCCAAGCCTTGCCGGTGAAGATATCTACACAGAGACCTTTGTAGATTTGGGAGGTGATAAGACTTACAGTTTCCTAACAGCAGTCCAGGTATATGATGGGTATTCTTTTGTATTTACTGGAAAGCTGTGATTTGGCTTGGGAATGAGAAGTGAATGACTAAAAATTGTTTTGTATAGACCATATACGTCAGAGAGGGATCAAAAAGAGGCGAGAGAAGAATGTAAGGGTCTAGGAATTGAACAGTTGGACAAAGGAAAACCCTTCTGCTAGGACTCTGAAATACCAGTATTGGATCATAGCCTGTGGTATTCATTTCTTCAGACATTTTCTGACAGTGACTTAGAAACCCTTAGACATTATGAAGAATGGTTTGCTAACATACACTCTGCAAATGTACCAAAGAATAAAATGTGATACTTTATTTGTTGAACCTGCAGTGTGGCGCACATAGTTTAAAAATCAGAATTGAGAAAACATGCAATTAAAAAAACACAGTTGAAGTTTCTCTATGTAGAATTCATAGTATCACGTATTAGTATCATGTAACAGTATTCATAAGTAAATCATTTTAATAAAATGACACTTTTTTTCTTTTAGATTTGTTTTAAGGTACAGATGATAGATGATTTGTTTCTGTATCAAAGCATTTTGTGTTAATATTCTTTATCTTAGTTATAGATACGTAACTTATTTCACAATATTTATTCATAGGGAGGAAGTTTTATTTTGTCCTCTTCGGGAAGCCAGCTGTTTCGGCTGATACCTGATAGTTCAGGAAAGATTCATCAACATATTCTGCCTCAAGGACAAGGCATGCTTTCAGGAATTGGTCGGAAGGTTTCTTCTCTTTTGGGAATTTTATCTCCAAGTAGTGATCTCATCGTAAGTTGATAAAATAATTTTGTTTTACAAGCTTGTTTCTTTGTGAAAGCAGTAAGTAGGAAATTTCCTATGAAGTTGGTATTGCATCCGTGTGAACACTAGTGTATATGAAGTAAAACCTTTATATTGTGATCAAATGAGTTCATACGAACCCTCTCACAAACCCTGTAGCTTTAATATTCTAGATCACACAGATTCTAAGTACATTCTTTGAATTAAAACTGTTATATAAAATTACAAATGTGTTTAAGGACCAATTTTGCTTTTTAGACTTAACCAGAAGTGTGTTCTCCACTCCGATGACCAGCTATTTGTGTGGATGACTCCAGTCTAGAGATGTTGGCTGGGCTTCTGCCTCAGGCTCTGGGATAGTGAAGGGTGGCGGATGGGAGTGAACCTGGAGCATCTACTGTCTTCTAGGGGCTCTGTATTTGTTTCCTCGAATAATTATTACAATGACCCATAACGTAGAGCGCTTTCTCCCCAGTTTGCAGGTGAGGAAACGGCCTCAGTGACATTATGTAAACTGCCTGAGGTTGCATAACTACTCCGTGGCAGATACGTGCTCAGGCCTCTCTGAATTGAAAGCACATTTCCTTCTCACTTTGCTGTTTCCTCCTAATTGCAGTTTGCTCTCATCATCTGCTTTCTTGATGGGCTTCGAACCTAAAATCTAACATGTCTGAGAACAAATTTCTCATATTCCCTCTTCTCTCACATTTATTACACCAAAAGTGTGTATAAAACTTGTTTCTCTTTTGGCCTGTTTATTTCTGTTCATGACCGTGTCACTTTTTTCAGTGACCCCAGTATAAACTCTTCATTGTGTGTGTGTGTGTGTCTCCCTTCTATAGCAAGTTCTTTACTTACCAGATACTGTAGATTTGACTTCTGTCTTGTCTCATTTTCATCCCTATCTTTTGCTTCCATTGTTATGCCCTAATGTGCACTCTCGGTAAATTTCCCCTAAGCTCTTGGTGCCAGTTCAGTTTACTAACTGTTGGCTCCCTTATCCCATTGGTGGCCAGATTCATGGTGACAAGAGAAATAGAGAAAATTAGGGCTTTAACTCAAAACAATTGTGTGCCCAACTAAAAACGTAATTGTACTTCATAACCAAGTATATATTTGAAAAGGCAAAATAATCTGTCTACATATAACTTGCCACATTCATTTTTCTACAACACAGCTCTTGAGTTCAAAAGCCATTGATAATACCTTGTTTACTAGGTTTACAAACTCACATTCAGGACTCTGCTGTATGTCCCTAATTTTTCATTTGAGCATTATTTCTACTTCTTTTCTAGTTATAGTCTACATTCCAGTGTAACAGGACTGCTTGTTCTCTGAAAGACCTTATACCTTTCCCACAACTGTGCTCTTTGTGGGCTGCCTGCTTTTATATTTCTGCCTATGGAAATCTTACCTTGCTTTCAAGGTCCATTTTAGGATCACTCCTTTCTTCGAATACTAAAGAAAGAATTCCGCTAGGATTACTAATGGAATACTTATAAAATATATAACATTTGAATTTTAGAAAAGTAGTTCATTCACATTAGAACTTAAAAATCTATAAACGTAACTTTTTTCTTCTCTCCATACAGCTTTCAAGTGTCCTTTGGGATAAAGAGAGTGCAAGCTTTTATAGCCTGACAAGTTCCAACATCAGTAAATGGGAATTAGACGATTCTTCAGAAAAACAAGCACATAGTTGGGATATAAGTAGAGCCCTGAAGGAAAACATTACTGATGCTATTTGGGTAAGGAAAAATAATATTCATCTTTGTAATTAATATTTTTGATTATATGAGAATGCTAGTTCCTTTGTTATATTTATTAGAACACATTTCAGTGCAGTGTAGCTTTTAGCCATTAGATAAGCAGAAATAGGGTGTTCAACCCCTAGAAATAAATATTGGAGCTCACTGATTTACTTAGTAGTTTTTAAAATGCCTATATTATTTATTCAATAACTATTTGAACTGTTTAGTAGGTGCTGGGAATACAAAGGTGAAAAGAAACGATCCTTACACTCATGGAGCTTATGTTATTGATATTTTCATATAGGGATCTGAAAGTAACTACGAAGCTATTAAAGAAGGGGTCAACATTCGGTATTTGGATTTGAAGCAAAACTGGTAAGCAATTAGTTTGTCATCAAGAATATAGGTAGGTAGTTGTTTGGAAAAATAATGTTTATCGTAAAATGATGAGCAATCTTGCTATCTGTTCTTCTAATGCTGTTCTCATCATACTTTTATACCTTACTAAATGGTGGTTTTGTGTCCTTTTCTAGAGATGCTGGTTCATTTGAGAAATATAGGCAGTTCTCAGCCTTCAGCTGCATATTTGTATATTAGTTGTCTGTCCTAGTTCGAGACTCATCTTTCCTGCTCTCATGACTGGAGCTTCTCTTTCTTCACGCTAAGAGACGCTCTCCCTGGCTGCTGAGGGTACCCCATGCTGTTGTCCTTCTCTTAGTGGAGATACCAGGCATACTTCTCCAGCCCTTTTGCTTTAGTAAGCCTATGTTTGTGGTGATATTGGAGAAAGGAAGGTGGGGTGAGGTTTTGTCTCGGCAGTACAAGTGAGGACTCACTCAGGGTTTATATTCACAGTGAATTTCCTCTTAGAGACAATGCTCAAAGTGGTGCTTAAGATCCTAGGTTAGTCTGATAAAGTTAACTTATCCTGTGTTATTATTTAGTTTTAATACTAAAGGTCATATGGAACTTAAAAACCATTTGTGACACGGCTCCCATGAGAAAGTTCATAGTGAGTGCAAATATATGACTTGTAATTCTTCAAAACACAACGTACTGGCAGTTAAGAGCAATTTTTATGTGTTTTAGAGTAATTTAGTTTATTTGGTAGAAAGAATCTACTTGTTTTTTGGAAGGGTATTGCAGTTCTGCTGTGTAATTTTTCTTAGGCTCTTGAGAATGTCAGTAGATCCTTTATAGTATCTTTTTTTTTATTTTAATTTATTTATTTGCAAGAGAGAGAGAGAAAGAGTGCACAAGCAGGGGGAGCGGCAGGCAGAGGGAGAAGCAGACTCCCCACTGGGCAGGAAGCCCGATGTGGGACTCAATCCCGGGACCCCGGGATCATGACCCGAGCCCAAGGCAGATGCTTAACCAACTGAGCCACCCAGGCGTCCCCCTTTATAGTTTCTGAAAACCTTGTATAAACCATCAAAGAGGTAAAAATAAGAGTATATATTTAATTTCCATAAGTGGTTTAATTAAATATAGTTTATCTGTTTTCATGTATCTTTACCAGACTTTCAGAAATTTAGAGCTGCTACTAGGACACAGCCCTCATGGGCCTATGGTGCAGACGTTTCTTCACATAGTTTTCAGAATGGATATGTGGACTGAAAACAACAGAAACATGCCTAAGAATTGCTGGACTGGGTCAGAGCCCAGGCTCCTCTCCCCCATTGTTGTCATGCTAACAAGATGCCCATGGGGCTTGTGAGACATAGCTCTTGTTCTCCTTCTGGACGTCTAGTGATCCATACAGAGTGTCCTTATCTGCATACCTTTCTTCTGTTTAAGAATAGTGTTTGTCTTCCTGATGCTCATTGATGCTCCTTGATCTTTTGCTCATTTTGGCCAGGTTTGCAACCTAGGCATATATTTTCAGGGACCAGGCTTTTAAGTTCTTTTACTAGATTATTACTGACACAGAGCTCAGATAGCCTCACTTTAGATGTGAAATTGAAATTTTTAAGTCTTAAGTGTATTATCTTATATATACTCACGTAAAAATTTATTGTTAAATTTTTACTGGTTTGCAATATTTAGATTATCTACCTATCATCTCTGCCACCTACAATTGGTTCATGTTTTTTTCAAATGTGAAGGTGTTTTTATAAAGATGTCAAATAAAAGTGGTCTAGCACCACTCTCTAAGGCATTCTACTTGTTAGACATGTCTGCATGACTCGGTCGCACCCCTTATCACCCTAATGATACAGCCTTTAGAGTAACTTCAGTATAGAGCCTTATCATAGGTATAACCAACTCTACCTCCTTCCTTGGTACATTCAAGACCACATTCTCTGGGACCTCACTCGGCTTCTTTTTTTGTGTGTGTTTTTGGCTGTACTTTTCATCTCTGTGACCTGTTTATTTTATAAGTGGAAGTTTGTACCTGTTAATCCCCTTTATCTGTTTTGCCCATCCCCTCAGCCATCTCCCTTCTGGCAACTAAGAGTCTTCTTTTGTTTTTCTCTTTGTTCATTTGTTTTGTTTTTAAGATTCCACATATAAGGGAAGTCAGATGGTATTTGTCTTCCTGTGTCTGACTTATTTCACTTAGCATAATACCCTCTGTTTCCATCCATATTGTCACAAATGGCAAGATCTCATTCTTTTTTATGGCTGAGTAATATTCCAGTGTGTGTGTGTGTGTGTGTGTGTGTGTGTGTACGTGTGTACGTGTGTACCATATCTTCTTTATCCATTCATTCGTTGATGAGCACTGGTGTTGCTTCCATGTCTCAGCTGTTAAAAATAATGCTGCAATAAACATAGGGGTGCATATATATTTTCAAAGTGGTGTTTTTGTTTTCTTTGGATAAATACCCAGTAGTGGAATTGTTGGATCATATGGTATTTCAATTTCTAATTTTTCGAGAAACCTCCATACTGTTTTCCACAGTGGCTTCACCAGTTTGGATTCCCACCCACTGAGTATGAGGGCTCCTTTTTTCTCCACATCCTCACCAACACTTGTTAATTCTTGTCCTATTTATTTTAGCCATTCTGATAGGTGTGAGGTGATACCTCATTGTGGTTTTGATTTGCATTTCCCTGACAATTACTGGTGTGTTGAGCATCTTTTCCTGTGTCTGTTAGTCATCTGTATGTCTTCTTTAGAAAAACATCTATTCAGGGCTTCTGCCCATTTTTAAATTGGGTTGTTGGGGGGTTTTTTTGGTGTTATTGAGTAAGTTCTTTACGTATTTTAGATATTAACCCCTTATCCGATATATCATTTGTGAAATTCCATTCAGTTGGTTGCCTTTTTGTTTTGTTGATAGTTTCCTTTGCTGTGCAAAAACTTTTTATTTTGGCGTAGCCCCAAGAGTTTGATTTTGCTTTTGTTTGGCTTGCCTAAGGAGACATATCCGTAAATATGTTGTTAAGGCTTCCTTTCCTTTTTTTTTTTTTTTTTGGTTTCTTGTTTTTAGTTGTCAGTAGAGGGCGCTTGCCCCCAGTTAATATTTCTGACGCTTGAATGAAAGTTGCTAATAATAAATGCTACTGAATGTTTTGGAGGGGTTGAAATTAGAGACCATTTAATTTTTTGTTGAGGGCAACAATTTTGATACACTTAAGAGGAGCATATAAGCTTTAACATAGAAAAAGGTTTGATTTTCACATTGAAATTTCTGTAATTGATTGTTGAAATTAAAAACAAAATGTTCCTCTGGACCAAAGTAACCTTTAAAGAACAGATTAGGCCAGGGTTTGGCAGCCTTTTCTTTGAAGGGCCCCAAACTGACTATTTCTGGCTTTGGGAGCATGTGGTCTTCACTGCAGCTATTCTGCTCTATCAGTGATAGCATGAAAGCATCCATGGACAGTACAGAAATGAGTGGACATGTTGTATTCCAGTAAGGCTTTATTTATAAAAACTCACTTGGGTGCAGTTTGGCCTGAGGGCTATGCTTTGCCAGTCCTGCATTTGATGATTTGTTGATCTTTTTTTTTTTTAAGTCAGNGATTTGTTGATCTTTTTTTTTTTTAAGTCAGATTTATTGAGGTGTAGTTTATATACAGTAAAATTCACTTGTTTTAGTGTATAATTTAATGAGTTGACAAATACAGACTCATTTGATTGTAAGACAATCACGATGTGGAATAGTTCCATCACCCCCAAAATTCCGTCGTGTCCCTTGTAATCAAAACCTCCTTCACTTTGAACCCCTGGCAACTACTGATGTGTTTTCAGTCCCTGTAGTTTTGCCTTTTTCCAAATGCCTTATAAATAGGATCATACAGTATAAAGCCTTTTGAGACTGGCTTCTTTCACTTAGCATAATGCATTTGATGTTCATTCAGTAGTTTCTTCCTTTTTACAGCTGAGTAGTGGCACATTGTATAGAATTACCAGGGTCTGGGGGACGCCTGCGTGGCTCAGTTGGTTAAATGTCCTGACTCTTGATTTCAGCTCAGGTCATGATCTCAGGGTCATGGGATTGAGCCCCGCATTGGGCTCCATGCTCAGCTCAGAGTCTACTTGGGATTCTCTCTCTCCCTCTGCCGCTTTCCCCACTTGCACTCTCTTCTCTCAAATAAATAAAATCTTTAAGAAAAAAAAAAATTACCAGGATATATCTGTTCAGCAGTTGAAGGATATTGGGCTTCCAGTTTTGGGTAATTATGAATAAAGCCACTGTAACTATTTGCACACAAGTTTTTGTGTGAACATAAGTTTTTTATTTTTCTTGGGTAAGTATCTAGGAGTGGGATTGCTAGGTCATATGGTTAGTATCTGTTTATGAGAAACTGACAAACTGACTTCCAAGAGGCTGCAGATCTTTCTTTTTCTCTGATTAGTGATGGGCTCCTGATTTTGGCAGCTGCGTGGCACCCAGCAGACAATCCATGTCTCATTTATTACTCTCTGATAACAGTAGAGGATAATGGCCACCAAATGTCTGATGCAGTAACTGTAGAAGTCACTCAGTATAATCCACCTTTTCAGGTAAGATTTCTATCTGTAAATTAAATTACAACTGACAATAACGTACTGAGTTGTTTGTCCTAACCATTGTAGGGTGAAGTTCTTTTGAGAGATTCACCTGAAGGGCTTGGGAATATTTTTAAATAGCTGGTTTTTAGGCATTGCATTTTGTTTGCCATCTTAAACTCATTCCTTTGCACAACCTTAGCTAAAGAGAAATGAGAGTGGAAGCAGCTGACAGCAAACAGTTGTTTAATATTGTAAATATTGTTGAATAATGATGTTCATAAGGAAAAAGCCTTAACTGTAAATTCATTTCATTTAGCCTTATATAGTATAGTATCCATTTTTGTTAAATCCTTAATTCTTAATATGACTAACGACATACTGTAAGGAAATCGTTTAATTTGTCCTTTTATTTCAGACAAAACTTCTAGTTCTGATTCTGCAAGAAAAACATGCTCAGTGTTAAGATTTTTCAGGCAATGCAAGAGGTGTAAAAAAAACCAGTTTCAGAATAAAAACATTATGGAATACCACTTTTAATGTTTTGTTTATAAAATTACTTCTTTAATAACAAACAGTATGTATTTTTAACATTTGCTGATTTAATTAGATCATATTTCTATTTCTGCTTCTGATTTTATATATGAACAAATTTATTCAATTTTCCTGTGCTTGGTATCTTCACAGTGAAGTAAGAACCAAAATGTTCACCAGGGATCACTTATAAAGTATTTGCCAATTTTAAATCAATAGTAAAATAGATTAATCTTTTTATTTCTTTTCTCATGTTTGTTGCAGGCTCTTAATTAAAATCTTATCACCATGGAATTTTCAAAGTTTGCTGATTATTTACAACTCGACAAATGATTTCTCTAATTGATGTTTATAAATCTACCCTGTCATATTTTGTAAATCATCCCAAGGGTAGTGTTTAGGTTTAGACAAGGACAGTCTGAATTATTTTACCATTTTTATGAGATAGTGTATAAAAATATAAATTAAGAAATTGTACAAACAAGTATTTTTGTTTTAATTATCATTACATGTAATCTGACTTTGAATTTTCAGTCTGAAGACTTGATTATGTGTCGGTTGATGGTCCCGAACTTTTCAAATCAGACCGCCTATCTGTATACTGAAAGTGCTATCTACGTGTGTGCCACAGGAACTGGGAAGTTTTCTCTTCCTCGGGAGAAAATTGTCTTTAATACACAAGGTACAGTATCAGTTTCAGAAAGGATGATTAATGACTCGTTAGTCATTCTTAGCAGTTTTTATTCTTTTTCCATAAGTGGTATTTTAAGCATGATACCTCCAAGTGTTATTGAGACATTCCGTACCACAGCAGTAGTAGCTGAAGTCACAACCCTACTGAAAAACCAAAAGGGTAGTAAAATTCCCAAGCTGTTGTATTTATGGGCAAAAAATAGTAATGTTTTCCCCCAGAAGATGCCAGGAAGCAAAGAACTGACACTAAGAGACGTAATTGTTTATTCCTAGTTAGACTAACTTATTCTGAGCTGATGTTCTTTAAGTTTGTCCAAACCCCTGGCTAAGAAGAATCCCAGGTGCTGGACTCATGGAGGGGGGCTGGAATGGGGGCACAGGGTGGGGGGAGCCAGCCAGGAGTGAAAAAAAAAGCCAAGCAGGCAGTCTAATCAGGACTTTTCAGGCAGAGGGCAAAATCAAAAGTGAGGCAACAGGAGGAACCTGCATTTTCTAGTTTCAGCACAAGAGCCTTGACTTTGCGTAGGGAGAATGTTATTAGCTGAGAGTTTTTTCCCTTCTCCATTGACATACTTAATAAAGATAGAAAAGAGGACAAGAGGACTCCATTGGATTGAAAAAGCTGTTGTTCTGAGTTTTGCAGAATGAATAATTTTCTTTTTTGGCTTATTATACTCACTGCTGTCTTGCAAGGCTAGTTTTTATTGTCCCCAAACTGAAGGGCACAAAGCCTGCTATTTCAAATAACAGCAGGTTCCTGACATTTGATGGAATTAAAAAGCTGAGTTCAAAGTAGGAGGAATATTGTAAGGGGAAAAAAGAAGTTCTTAGTGTATCAAGATGATTTACTGCTTAGGGTGGTGGTAGATTTTAGAAAGCATTTTTTTGTTATGGATGTCTGTGTATTTTTCTTTCTTTTAGGAGATAGTATTTTAGGAGCTGGTTCCTGTGGTGGCTTTCCTATCCTTTTTTCTAGAAACAGTGGGTTGGTGTCTATTACTTCAAGGGAAGGTGTGTCCATATTAGCAGAAGACCTTGAAGATTCCCTAGCATCTTCAGTTGCTGGACCCAGCAATGAGGTATTGTGGTTCCATAAGATTTTAACATTTTTATCAGGATATTTCTCACAAATGTTTTAGTTTAACAGGTTTTTTTTTAATTTTTATTTTTTTAAATAATTTTTTATTATGTTATGTTAATCACCATACAGTATATCCTTAGTTTTTGATGTAGTGTTCCATGATTCATTATTTACGTATAACACCCAGTGCACCATGCAATATGTGCCCTCCTTAATACCCATCACCGGCCTTTCCCAGTCTGCCCCTCCCCCCGCCCGAAGCCCTCAGTTTGTTTCCCAGGGTCCATAGTCTCTCATGGTTCATTCCCCCTTCTGTTTACCCCCCCCTTCATTCTTCCCTTCCTTCTCCTACCGATCTTCCTATTTCTTAAGTTCCATAAATGAGTGAAACCATATGATAATTGTCTTTCTCTGCTTGACTTATTTCACTTAGCAAAATTTCCTCCAATTCGTCCAATTTGCTGCAAATGTTGGGTAATCATTCTTTCTGATGGCTGAGTAATATTCCATTGGATATATGGACCACATCTTCTTAATCCAGTCATCTGTTGAAGGGCATCTCGGCTCCTTCCACAATTTAGCTATTGTGGACAATGCTGCTATGAACACTGGGGTGCATATGGCCCTTCTCTTCACTACGTCTGTATCTTTGGGGTAAATACCCAGTATTGCAATGGCTGGGTCATAGGGTAGCTCAATTTTTAACTTTTTAAGGGATCTCCACACTGATTTCCAAAGTGGCTGTACCAATTTACATTCCCACCAACAGCTTAAGAGGGATAACAGTTTTAAAAGAGTTGTGATGAAAACATAATTCTTTTATCTCCCTCTTCTCCTCTGTCCTCCTTTCCAGAAGCAGCTTCTTTTTTTTTTAGCTGTTTCTGCTGGTATTTTTCTCCATATTTCTAAGTAATATCATATGTTGCTGTCTCTTAATTCACCAATATTAGACATCTGTTGATTTCCTATTGCAGAAGATAAGGATTTAGGGTAACTTACAGTCCTTCCTCTGCCTTTATCATCCCAATATAAATTTCTTTCTTTTAATGACAGTGTGAATATTACTTAAGATTCACTGAGTCAAGTAATGCACTGATTACATTTCCTTCATTACTCAGCTTTATGTGATTCTTGGAGTGTTTAATGGGCTAATTTTATATTTGCTTTCACTTTTCTGTATATCTGGCCCATCTTTTCACAGCCTCCAGGAGCTCTTTAAATGCCTGTCAGTATGGTTTTCCCCATAGTCAAATCTCTGGAAACTCTGCATCTGCTGTCATCTTGGAACTTTCCTTTTCATCGTCAAATCCCCACCAGGACCTGTCCCTGCTCCACACACATCAGCTTGCCCGTCTTCTCTCTGCTCTGTCATCTGCCATTCCTTCTGGTTGCCATCATCATATGTTGTAGCTGGAATCACAGGCGTTCAGGTGGTTGCACTTCTTGTTGTTGTGGGATGATTTTGACAGGCAGAATGGGATAAAAACTTTTTTTCTGTCATCTTAAAACATGAAATACCGTGGGTCGCCTGGGTAGCTCAGGCAGTTAAGCTGCTGCCTTCGGCTCAGGTCCTGATCCTAAGGTCCTACGATTAAGTCCGGCATCAGCATCGGGCTCCCTGCTCAGCGGGGAGCCTGCTTCTCCCTCTGGCGCCAATCCCTGTGCTTGTGCTCACTTTCTCTCTCTCTCTCTCTCTCTGATTAAAAAAAAAAAAGGAAGAAACAATGAAATGCCCTGATCTGGAGATTTGTATCATTTTTTTACAGGAGACTAAAAATAATACCATTTGGGGTAATTTCCACTTGAATAGAATGAGAAATATATAGACTATTTCTATAATTCAAAATTAAAATGACTTGGTAGTTTCAACAGAAAGTAACAATTTTTTTACTTTTATTCCTTTGTAGTCATGTGATTTTTATAATATTGCCTGCTGTCTTACAAGGCTAGTAGAAGACAGTAGAAGCTGTTTTGTACTTCTGAAGCTGTATTCTACTTCTTTGAAATTTTTTCTAAAACCATTATTCTTAGTAATACACATTGAAATGAATTGTATAAGAGCAAACCCCAGATAATTTTACTCACAATATAATCCCTGAATTATATATACCTTTTTAAAAAAAAAAGTATGTCTATACATATTTTTATTTTTGTTTACTTTTAATTCCAGTGTAGTTAACATACAGTGTTATTCTAGTTTCGGGTATATAATATGATGATTCAATAATTGTATACATTACTTAGCGCTCATTATGATAAATGTACTCTTAATCCCCTTCACCTGTTTCACCCATCCCCCACTCTCCTCCTCCCTGGTGACCACCAGTTTGTTCTCTATAGTTAAGAGTCTATATTTTACTTTCTTTTTTTCTTTATTTACTTTGTTTCCTAAATTCCACATATGAGTGAAATCTTATGGTGTTTGTCTTTCTCTGACCAACTTATTTCACTTAGCCTTATACTCTCTGGATCCATCCATGCTGTTGCAAGTGGCAAACTTTAATTTTTATGGCTGAGTAATATTCCATTGTACGTATATACCACATCTTCTTTATTCATTCATCTATTGATGGACACTTGGGCTGCTTCCATAATCTGGCTATTATAAATAGTGCTGCAGTAACCATAGAGGTTCATAATATATTTTTGAATTTATATTTTTGTATTCTTTGCGTAAATATCCAGCAGTGGAATTACTAGATCATTTGGTAGTTCTGTTTTTAACTTTTTGAGCGATCTCCATACTGTTTTCTATAGTGGCTGCACCAGTTTGCTTTCCCACCAAGAGTGTACAATGGTTTCTTTTTCATCCACATCCTCACCAACATTTATTGTTTCTTGTATTTTTGACTTTAGCCATTCTGACAGCTGTGAGGTGATACCTCATTGTGGTTTTGATTTGCATTTCCCTGATGCTGGGTGATTTTGAGCATTTTTTCATGTGTCAGCCATCTGGGTGTCTTCTTTGGAGAAATGTCTGTTCATGTCTTCTCATTTTTTTGGGTTATTTGTCTTTTGCGTGTTGAGTTGTATCAGTTCTTTATATATTTTGGATACTAACCTTTTATCAGATACATCATTTGCAATGAGATTCAGTAGGTTGTCCTTTAGCTTTGTTTCATTTATTGTGCAAAAGCTTTTTATTTTGACGTAGTCCCAATAGTTTATTTTTGCTTTTGTTTCCTTGGCCTTAGGAGACATATCTAGAAAAATGTTGCTGTGGCCGGTGTCAGAGGAATTATTGCCTTTGCTCTCTTCTAGGATTTTTATGGTTTCAGGTCTCACATTTAAGTCCTTAATTACATTTTGAGTTTATTTTTGTGTATACTATAAGAAAGTGGTCCAGTTTCATTCTTTTGCATGTAGCTGTCCAGTTTTCACAACACTGTTGAAGAGATGGTCTTTTTCCCACTGCATAATCTTTCCTCCTGTGTCAGGGATTAACTGATCATAGAATTGTGGGTTTATTTCTGGGCTCTCTAATCTGTTCCATTGATCTCTGTGTTTTCATGCCAGTACCATACTGTTTTGATTACTGCAGCTTTGTAGTATAACTTGGTACCTAGGATTGTGATACTTCCTCCAGTTTTTTATTTTTCAGGATTCCTTTGGTTATATATACCTTTTTGATAAGACTTTTGTTGATCATTTAGTCCATTTTTTTCTTGTTTCAGTAAATGTCTTAAGTAAACTGCTGGTAAAAAGAACATGGTAAACAGCTTGTGTGTCTGTGTTGTTGCTGTCATAGGTGGGTCTGGTTTTTAGTCCAATAACTCAGAATGTTCTGATAACTTCACCTCTAAATTACAGTTCTTTATTTGACAGAGTATGGTTGTTGAGGCTTCTACAAAGAATGAAACCATAGCCCAGGAGGATAAAACCAAATTGTTAAAAGCTGCGTTTCTGCAATACTGCAGGTATGAAAAGTTCTTTAAATTATGGCTTAGTTTATTTTATGTCTGAGGACACATTTTACTGATATATGCTACTTATTTGTTGACTGGTGGGAGCAAGGTGGAGGAATGATGCCACCAAGGAGAAAATGTTTTTCTGAGCTTCAGTGCTTTAATAAACTTATTCTGAACTTGGTAGCCACAAGAGGCTTCCAATTAGTCTAGGAAAAAGCATGGTGTAACATACCCTCTCCACTTAATGGATAACAGTGTGCTATTAAAAATGGTGATCATGGGAGACAGGCAAATAAGTTCCATGCAAAGGTTTATTGATATTATAAAGAAATTAGACTTGGCCTATTCACTGGGTTTTGTTGCGTACCAGATCACCAGAGAACATGATGGCCTGTTTAATACAGCTCATGGTTCTGCAGTTTGGCTGTTTGGGGTTGGGCTCAGGTGGCCATATTATGGTTCCCATCTGGTTTCACTGTCAGCCAATAATCAGCTGCTGGCCATCCTAACTAGACTTACTCACATCCTGGGGGCTCTGTTTGGTCAGCTCTCTGCTCACATGCCCTCTCATCATCTAGCAGGTTACCCTGGCCTTGTTTACATATCTCAGGGTTCCAGGAGTGGCAAGAGAGTAAGCTTCAGTGTACAACTGCTCTTCAGATCTTTGCTTGGGTCATATTTGCCAATATCCCATTGGCCACAAGAAATCACAGGGACGAGCCCCCCTCCCCCTCTGTGGGAGGGTGCTGATAGGCAGTGTGCATATGGGAGGGGAATGATATTCAGTTTGCCACACTTGCTGACCTAATACTTCTGGTTTTAAGGCAGATTCAGTCACTTGTTTGTCCTAGACATGTATTCTGCGTATCATGTACCTTCCTTAAAAAGTATACTAAATTCACATTTGAATGAACACTAAGGAAAATTTATATCTAGCCTTTGCTCTGCCCCTAAGTAGCTGTGTGAGACTTTGGACAGATTGCATAACATTTCTGGAGTTTGGTTTCTTCCTTTGTGAAGTGTTGAGAGGGGTGGCCATTGGACTATCTTAAGGATCATTAGTTTATCTAGCAGATCTGTGTTTCGAAGTTATATTCAGAGTTTACTACCTCCATATCCCCCAGTTCTCAGCTCATGATCCCATAGTCTCATAGTGGTGTTTGATGCATAGGAGCTCACTCCCACAGAAGGGATATAGCAAGCAGGGTGCCTGGGTGCCTCAGTCGGTTAAGTGTCTGCCTTCGGCTCAGGTCATGATCCCAGGGTCCTGCAATCGAGCCCTACATTAGACTCCCTGCTCAGTGGGGAGTCTGCTTCTCCCTCTCCCTCTGCTCCTCCCCCTGCTTGTGCACTCTCTCTCTCTCTCTCTCTCAAATAATAAAATCTTAAAAAAAAAAAAAACCCACACACAATTCTGTGCCATCATAATGATCTACTTAGCTTAGTTTCTCATCCAGAAGAAGGTATCGTTAGACAAGTTTTTTGGTTCTGTTTTTAAAATGTATTTCTCACTTTTGCTCTGTTGCGTGATGTTCAATCTTACTGCCAAGATTTGATTAAAATACTATGGTCGTGTCTTGTACAAGTTTGTCCTTTAACAATTTTGACTGACCTGTGGCATCTCAAAATTTAAATGATAATGGAGCAAGTCACTGTAGTCCTTGTATTGGTTTCCTGTGGCTGCTGTTACAGATCACTACAAACTGGGTGACTTCATAGAAATTTATCCTGTCAGTTTTGGAGTGCAGAAGTCCAAAATCAAGGTATCAGCTGGGCCATGCTCCCTCTGAAGGCTCTCAGGAAGAATCTTTGCTTCTCTCCTAGCTTCTGGTGGTTGCTGGTAATCATCAGCATTCCTTAGCTTGCACATGGATCACTCCATTTGTCTCCATTACCACATGGCCTTCTTCCCTGTGTGTTGTCTGCCTTTACATGTCCTTCTAATAATGACACCAGTCATTGGATTTAGAGCCCACCCTAATTCAGTATAACTTCATCATAACTTAATTGATTATATATGCAAAAACCTTATTTCCAAATAAGGTCACATTCTGTAGTTCTGGGTGAATGCGGATTTGGAGGGATGCTATTCAGCCCCATATAGTCACTTCTAAATGTTCTATAGGGAAAGATTGTTAAGCACGAAAAGAATCCCCTGACCTGAAGTCCTGAGAGTATAGTAACCTTAGGAATAGGGTCATGGGTCTCCAGCACAGTTGTGCCTTCAGCTTACTCTGTGAGATTAACAGGTAATCATTTCTGGGGTGGTGTGAGCCTATTAATAGTCTTAAAGAATTAGACTCTTCGCAAATGGAATCATACTTTTAAAGCAAGATTTTGTAACCTCATCACTCTTGACGCTTGAGGTGATGCGATTTTTTGTTGTGAGCTATCTGTGAATTGTAGAATGTGTGGCAGCTAAAGCGGGCCTCTTCCCACTTGGTGCCAGTAGCATCCTCCCCCAACTTGTGACAACCAAAATTATTTTCAGACATTGCCAAACGCTCCCTGGGGGTCAAAATTAGTAGATTGCCCTCAAAAATGTTCTGTGTTCAGTTTTTTGCTAAGGTAATATTGCTATTTTTATGGCACGGTTTCTTTGAAATTAATTTTTATATTATTTTGATTTTCACTTGACTCAATATAAATATAAGACCTTTTGCTCATGAGAGTTTTAAGAAACTTACTCTGTTAATTAGAATAGTTAATTATTGATTATCTTGCCATAGTCAACTTTGTATTCCCATAACCTGTAGCATAACCAGGTTTTCAGGTTCAGGTTGGCCTTGAACACTTTTAGGCAGTTTTTCTGTGTTTCTCTATTCAGTTCCATCTCTTGTTCTACCAAGAGTCCATTTCAATGCTTTTCTAACTCTCCTTCACCTTTTCCATTTCTCTGCCTCTTCTCCCATACCTAGCAGAGGACTCATCCTCTTACTTCACAGAGATAATAGAAGCCATCAGATAGCAACTCCCTGGTTACCTGCATCTCAGCTACTTTTCCTCTTTCGCTCCCTATAAAGTAGGAAGGGGTGTTCTTTCTAAGAAGCATCCCTGTCTTTTTTGGTTGTTATAAAGATTTTATTTCTATGTTTAGAGAGTTTGTGCACGAGCGAGCAGAGGGGAGGGGCAGAGGGAGAGAGAGAGAGAAAATCTTAAGCAGATTCCCTGAGCGTAGAGCCTGACATGGGGTTCGATCCCACAACTCTGAGATCATGACCTGAGCCGAAATCAAGAGCTGGGTGCTTAACCGACTGAGCCACCCAGGCGCCCCTCTTTGTCCTTGTTTTGAATACCAGTTTCCTGCTTTCCTGAGCTATATTCTTTGTTACTCCTCTTCTGTATCTTTGATCTCTCTTGTGCTGGCTTCTTCTCACCAGCCATTAATCATATTTAATATGTCATTAAAAAAAAAAAACCCAGGGGCAGGGCACCTGGGTGGCATAGTCAGTTAAGTGTCTGACTCTGAGTTTCAGCTCAGGGATCGTGACCTCAGGGTTGTGATATGGAGCCCCCTGTTGAGCTCCAGGCTCCGTGCTGAGCCTGCTTGGGTTTCTCCCTCTCCCTGACCCTCCCCCCACTGTGATCTCTTTCTCTGTCTCTAAAATAAATAAATCTTAAAAAAATCTCTCTCTAAAATAAATAAATCGTAAAAAAAAAAGTAAAAAACTAGTCTTTGACTTTGTGTCCCCCTTTGATCTACCACCCCTTTTGTTTGTTCCTGTTTATAACTAAACTGCCTAAAAAGTTGTCTACCTTTGCTGTTGTCTATTGTAATTTTTCTCTCTCTACTCCCTGCCTGATTTTTTTCTCCTTCCTTGACTTCATTTGCCAAAGAAACACAGATCTACCATGCTCTAGGCCATTATATACGAATGAAGAATGTTCCAGAGCGGTTGTATATTCCATAGGCACCTCAGTTTCAACATACCCACAGTCCTGCTTGTCTTCTCCAAAGCTTATTCTGTTTTTTACCCCCTGTTCCTGCCACTGGTAAAAATGTCCTACCATAATCCATTCAGTTGCAAAGCAAAAATATATCATATCCAAGCAGTTGCCGATATTTAACTCATATCTCTTTTATTCCCAAACCTGTCTACCTGTCTCCATTCTCCTTTGCAGCTACTGCTAGTGGAGACTCCCTTCTTCTCTTGTCTGGATTTCTTCAATAACTGGGTTTTTCTCCCTCCTGTCCAATCCCCTATTTCCATGTCATAAAATGATCTTTTGGGAAAATAGAACAGACCGTGACACTTTCTTCTTAGTACCTAAGAAGTGCGTAGAACTCCATAACATGGTGTGTGAGGTTTTATGTACTCTACCCTTTGATTGGTGGTGTTCCTGAGAATCTGCCCTGGAAACCGTCTTCCCTCTTTCTTCCCTGGATGATCTCATTCTACCCATGACTTCAGTTCTTTGCTAAGATACGGACATACTCACTCACAGGTGTGACATGTGCTCTCTGCCACCGTGTACCCCTTCCTATGGTCCCCTCAGCCTCGCTGCTTCTCTTCCTTAGCTGTAGGCCTCTGCTTTATCCATCTCTTCCTCCAGGAAGTTTTCCCTGCTCTTTGGTTTCCTTTCTGTGTGCTCTGTAGCAAGAGCTCTGTTCTATTCCTGTCACAGTGTACATGTAACTATTTGTTTAACTCTCTGTCTCCTTGTGACGCTGTGTCCTTTGTGAAGTCTCAGAATGTTTTTTAATGTTCTGTCATTCTGCCTCCAGTGCCTAGGATATTGTAAGTACTCAACATATATTTGTTGAATTAATAAATGCGTAATAGTTGTCTCCCTTTTAAATAAATGTTATTAAAAGTAGTTAACTTTGGGACACCTGGGTGGCTCAGTCAGTTGAGCCACCCAGGTTCAGTCTTGGTTTCTGTTCAGGTCATGATCTCACTGTGGTGAGACTGAGCCCCATGTGGGGCTCCACGCTCAGTGGGAAGTCTGCTTGAGATTCTCTCCTGCCCTTCCCCTGGTATGCCTGTTCTCTCTCTCTCTTTCTCTCTCTCTCAAATAAATCAATCTTTTTTTTTCGACAGAGAGTGGGAGAGAGAGTGAAAGAGCACAAGCAAGGGGAGGGGCAGGGGGAGAAGCAGACTCTTGATTGAGCAGGGAGCCCGATGTGGGACTCCATCTCAGGACCCCAGGATCGTGACCTGAGCCGAAGGCAGACGCTTAACCGACTGAGCCACCCAGGTGCCCCATAAATCAATCTTTTTTTTAAAAAAGATGACTTTGCACTCGAATAGGGGACTTTCACAGTTAACTTTTTCTTTTTTAAAAGATTTTATTTATTTATTTATTTGAGAGAGAGAGTGAGCACGAGAGAGCGAGCGCACATGCATGTGCGTGCCCGTGCGCAAGCGAGCACCAGAGGGAGAGAGAGAAGCAGATTCCCCGCTGAGCAGAGAGCCTGATTAGGGGCTCCATCCCAGGATCCCAAGATCATGGCCTGAGCCGAAGGCAGATGCTTAATCGGCTGAGCCACTCAGGCACCCCCACAGTTAACTTTTTCATGGTGAATTTTGAAAATGGTTTGCCTCCTTTAATACTTTAATTTTCCAATTTTATTTCAGAAAAGATCTAGGTCATGCTCAAATGATGGTTGATGAGCTCTTCTCCTCCCACTCTGATTTGGATTCCGATTGTGAGCTAGACAGAGCTGTTACCCAAATCAGTGTGGACCTGGTGGATGACTACCCAGCCTCTGACCCACGATGGGCTGAGTCTGTCCCTGAGGGTAAGTACTTCTACTTTTCATATTATGAAGTAATCTATTTTGAGAATATTCTGGTTCTTTTATTAAAGCATCTCTCGAAGCATGTTTTTTTAGTTTTTGAAGCAGTTATTAATATACTATTTTTTAAAAGATTATAACTTAACCTTATAGTAGATTTTGAAAAGGGCTCAGAACAGATCTGCATGATAAAAACTGAAGGAATATTGGAGCTAATCCTGCTTGTTCTACGGGAAGCAGATTAATTGGCCCTACTTAGCTTTCTCACCATTTTATTTCTAAAAGGAAATTGGGGGGCGCCTGGGTGGCACAGCGGTTAAGTGTCTGCCTTCGGCTCAGGGCGTGATCCCGGCATTATGGGATCGAGCCCCACATCAGGCTCCTCCGCTATGAGCCTGCTCCTTCCTCTCCCACTCCCCCTGCTTGTGTTCCCTCTCTCGCTGGCTGTCTCTATCTCTGTCGAATAAATAAATAAAATCTTTAAAAAAATAAAATAAAAATAAAAGGAAATGGGTAGCATAGGTAAGCATTTGGCACCTATTTCTTATCTCCCAAATTAAATGATAATTTTGGCATAATCACTGTATTTGCCTAATAGAAATTGTACATTTCCCTAAGAGTGGCAATGAGCAAATCTCAGTGTAAAGAAGTGGGCATATCATGTCTCTGCCCTGTGCTTTCCTTTCTGCCCTGGGTCCTTTCTGCCCTTTCTGTTCTTCTTAAACTTCCACCCCAGCATAACAGGATTCGGTGTTCCCAGGTACCAGCAAACTGTCTCAGATGTCCATTTCTCTCTCTAATTTCCTATTTAGCAAGTTTGCTAAGCCTCGTTAGGGGTTAGGAAGGAAACATCAGTACTTACCTTATTTTCTTTGACTTTATTTTGAGCTGGCAAGCTTCGAATGATATAAATGATTAAGCTAATAATAACAGGGTTTGTGTTTTGAATAAATATGGTATGAATTATATCAAACTCCCAAAATTTTCCTCTACATTTTCAGACTCTTGGGTAATGTTATAAATAGTTGCAAATAGTTGCATTAAAAAGTTAGTAGTTTCCTTTGGTATAGAATTTTTTAACTTTTTATCTTAATAGTGGTAATTATTGTAAAGCCAGTATGTGTTTAAATTTTGTTATTGTGTTTCAACAGAAGCACCTGGGTTTAGCAATACATCACTGATTATTCTTCACCAGCTAGAAGACAAGATGAAAGCCCATTCTTTCCTTATGGACTTTATTCACCAAGTAAGCATCCTAGTTGCTGTGAACAGGGATGGCCAGGATACCTGGCTTTACTGTGTCTTTTGTCAGCTCTCTCTAGGACAGTGAGAGATCCTTCTCATTCTGCGGTGTTTCGTGGGGTGGGACATGACAAGTGCTTTCCAGTTTCTTTGCTGACTTAAAAGTAAGTCCTGGGCTGATGGGGAGGGGGAGCTATTCAAGTATAAAAGTTACATGGAAAACAGGCTAAAAAGAAGAAAAACAGTGTATTTTCACAGAAATGTTTCACCTTTTTTTTTAACATTCTATGATATCCTGTGTGCTTTTATGTAAACTTAGGTTTTCATGAATTGACTTTGTATTATTGAGAAGATATTGAAGAATATTAAGGCGATGACAGATTTTGATATATGGGTTTATAATTTTGAAGTGTGATTAGAATCAATTCCTTTTTTTAAGTTTGTGTGTTTTTGTTTTTTTTTTTTAATGGAGTATCCCCATTTTATATTGGGCCTAAAATTAGAACATGTTTTGGCTGCTAGACCGAATTGTTACACAGAATCACCCATCTCTGCCTCATTGATCAGTAGTGGCTTGCAGGCATATTATATATCCAAATGAATGCATTTCATCCCACTTTTGCTTGCTTTTTCCAAAATCGATAATGCCTTCCTATTAAACATTCCGATGCTGTCTATTAGAACTTTCTGTGGTGATGGGAATGTTCTAGATTTGTGTTATTCAGTAGCCACTAGTCACAGGCAGCTGCTGAGCACTTAGAATGTGGCTGGTATGACTGAGGAACTATATTTGTTTTTAATTTATTTTAATTAACTTAAATTTAAATCATCACCTTGGTGGATAGCGGCTACCTTATCGGACAGTGCAATTCTAGATGATTCCAGAAATACCTTGATTGTTCTTAATTCCACATTCTGCTTCAGTTGTAATGCATGGTTTGGCTCTTAACTACTTTTATTATCTTGGCAAGGGCTCTCCAATCATTCAAGTCTCTGTCCTTTTTTTTTTTTTTTTAAGTGGTTTAGGTAGACTACAGAATAATGGGGGGAAAACACAACATTTTCTTGGATGTAATTGTTTATTTAGTCAAGTGTATCAGTTAACTATTAATACCTACCAAACCACCCCAAAGTGTGGTAGATTAAAACATTTCTTTTGGGTACAAGGATGGTTTTTCTGTGGCTTTCAGCTGGGACCACTCCTTGAATTGCATTTAAGGTAGGCTGAGCTAGAAGGTCCCCAGGCTTCTCTTGCCTGACATTTGTTGTAAGGCCGTCAGCTGGGCCACATGGTTCTTCTCCTCCACTTAGTCTCTAATCCTCCTGTAGGCTGGACTGGCTTCCTGTGGTCTCAAGGCAGCCCTTCATGGGGATGAACTTAGAAGCTATAGTCTTTCTCAGGTCTTACCTTAGATAGATGTCACAAAATGTTACTTTCACCAGGGTGACATTGGTCAGAGCAAGTCACCAGACCAGCCCAGATGAAAAGGATTGAGAAATGGATTCTACCTCTTGATGGGAGGAGTGCCAAAATCAAGTTGCAGAAGGGTGTTCATACCAGAATGGAAGGAGTTCATGCCTTAGTATGCCACACGAAGAACACACTAATTTATCAGAGGGTGAGAGAGCCATTAATGTAAATAATTGTATAACCAGATTCTTTTATCTAAGGAAGTATTTTTTTTTTAAAGATTTTATTTATTTGTCAGAGAGCACAAGCAGGCAGAAGGAGAGGCAGGCTCCCTGCTCAGCAAGGAGCCTGATGCGGGACTCGGTCCCAGTACCCTGGGATCATGACCCAAGCTGAAGGCAGACGCTTAACTGACTGAGCCACCCAGGTGTCCCTAAGGAAATACTTCTTTTTTTTTTTTAAGATTTTATTTATTGATTTATTGATTTGACAGAGAGAGAGAGATTGCTAGCGAGAGAGGGAACACAAGCAGGGGGAGTGGGAGAGGAAGAAGCAGGCTCCTAGCAGAGCAGGGAGCCCGATGCGGGGCTCGATCCCAAGACCCTGGGATCACGCCCTGAGCTGAAGGCAGATGCTTAATAACTGAGCCACCCAGGCGCCGCATAAAGAAATACTTCTGAATATGAGGCTCTCCTCCTCAAGCCAGACTTGGTGCCAACAAGTCATATCTCTTGCTAAAGGAGATGAGAATTAATATCACGGCCTCAGGACAATACCTTTGCCTCTAGTTTTCTGGCAGTGAGGGAAGCGTATGTCCTCACACATAGTACGGAGCAGCTTAGAAGCAGGGAGCTACTGTGCTCCTCTTTGTTATGTGGCTCGAGTGATGTTAACATGTAGACATCACTTCGTTGGCAGTGCTACTTCACTGAGGTGAGTAAAAGCAGACAAGCAGAATTCCCTCATGTAAAAACTACATTTACAGTATTGGTGAGGGAACCAGCAATAGAATTCAAATCAGAAAAGACAATGCAACTCTTATTTTAAAATAACCAGTGAACAGGTTGAATAAATTAAGACACATTGATTCAGTGACCTATTCCATGGTCATTAAAAATGAGTAAAAAA
>NC_048223.1:62555249-62660499 GCF_002007445.2 Ailuropoda melanoleuca
AGAATCAATTCCTTTTTTTAAGTTTGTGTGTTTTTGTTTTTTTTTTTAATGGAGTATCCCCATTTTATATTGGGCCTAAAATTAGAACATGTTTTGGCTGCTAGACCGAATTGTTACACAGAATCACCCATCTCTGCCTCATTGATCAGTAGTGGCTTGCAGGCATATTATATATCCAAATGAATGCATTTCATCCCACTTTTGCTTGCTTTTTCCAAAATCGATAATGCCTTCCTATTAAACATTCCGATGCTGTCTATTAGAACTTTCTGTGGTGATGGGAATGTTCTAGATTTGTGTTATTCAGTAGCCACTAGTCACAGGCAGCTGCTGAGCACTTAGAATGTGGCTGGTATGACTGAGGAACTATATTTGTTTTTAATTTATTTTAATTAACTTAAATTTAAATCATCACCTTGGTGGATAGCGGCTACCTTATCGGACAGTGCAATTCTAGATGATTCCAGAAATACCTTGATTGTTCTTAATTCCACATTCTGCTTCAGTTGTAATGCATGGTTTGGCTCTTAACTACTTTTATTATCTTGGCAAGGGCTCTCCAATCATTCAAGTCTCTGTCCTTTTTTTTTTTTTTTTAAGTGGTTTAGGTAGACTACAGAATAATGGGGGGAAAACACAACATTTTCTTGGATGTAATTGTTTATTTAGTCAAGTGTATCAGTTAACTATTAATACCTACCAAACCACCCCAAAGTGTGGTAGATTAAAACATTTCTTTTGGGTACAAGGATGGTTTTTCTGTGGCTTTCAGCTGGGACCACTCCTTGAATTGCATTTAAGGTAGGCTGAGCTAGAAGGTCCCCAGGCTTCTCTTGCCTGACATTTGTTGTAAGGCCGTCAGCTGGGCCACATGGTTCTTCTCCTCCACTTAGTCTCTAATCCTCCTGTAGGCTGGACTGGCTTCCTGTGGTCTCAAGGCAGCCCTTCATGGGGATGAACTTAGAAGCTATAGTCTTTCTCAGGTCTTACCTTAGATAGATGTCACAAAATGTTACTTTCACCAGGGTGACATTGGTCAGAGCAAGTCACCAGACCAGCCCAGATGAAAAGGATTGAGAAATGGATTCTACCTCTTGATGGGAGGAGTGCCAAAATCAAGTTGCAGAAGGGTGTTCATACCAGAATGGAAGGAGTTCATGCCTTAGTATGCCACACGAAGAACACACTAATTTATCAGAGGGTGAGAGAGCCATTAATGTAAATAATTGTATAACCAGATTCTTTTATCTAAGGAAGTATTTTTTTTTTAAAGATTTTATTTATTTGTCAGAGAGCACAAGCAGGCAGAAGGAGAGGCAGGCTCCCTGCTCAGCAAGGAGCCTGATGCGGGACTCGGTCCCAGTACCCTGGGATCATGACCCAAGCTGAAGGCAGACGCTTAACTGACTGAGCCACCCAGGTGTCCCTAAGGAAATACTTCTTTTTTTTTTTTAAGATTTTATTTATTGATTTATTGATTTGACAGAGAGAGAGAGATTGCTAGCGAGAGAGGGAACACAAGCAGGGGGAGTGGGAGAGGAAGAAGCAGGCTCCTAGCAGAGCAGGGAGCCCGATGCGGGGCTCGATCCCAAGACCCTGGGATCACGCCCTGAGCTGAAGGCAGATGCTTAATAACTGAGCCACCCAGGCGCCGCATAAAGAAATACTTCTGAATATGAGGCTCTCCTCCTCAAGCCAGACTTGGTGCCAACAAGTCATATCTCTTGCTAAAGGAGATGAGAATTAATATCACGGCCTCAGGACAATACCTTTGCCTCTAGTTTTCTGGCAGTGAGGGAAGCGTATGTCCTCACACATAGTACGGAGCAGCTTAGAAGCAGGGAGCTACTGTGCTCCTCTTTGTTATGTGGCTCGAGTGATGTTAATATGTAGACATCACTTCGTTGGCAGTGCTACTTCACTGAGGTGAGTAAAAGCAGACAAGCAGAATTCCCTCATGTAAAAACTACATTTACAGTATTGGTGAGGGAACCAGCAATAGAATTCAAATCAGAAAAGACAATGCAACTCTTATTTTAAAATAACCAGTGAACAGGTTGAATAAATTAAGACACATTGATTCAGTGACCTATTCCATGGTCATTAAAAATGAGTAAAAAGGGGCTCCTGGGTGGCACAGCGGTTATGCGTCTGCCTTCGGCTCAGGGCGTGATCCCGGCGTTATGGGATCAAGCCCCACGTCAGGCTCCTCTGCTGTGAGCCTGCTTCTTCCTCTCCCACTCCCCCTGCTTGTGTTCCCTCTCTCGCTGGCTGTCTCTATCTCTGTCAAATAAATAAATAAAATCTTTAAAAAAAAAATAAAAAATAAAAATGAGTAAAAAAAAAAATGAATATGTAAATGTGTTGTGAAAAAGTAAGATGCTATCAGAACAAGGTACAGAACAATATATATAGTGTGATTCCTTTGTGTTTAAAAAAAAATTGTCTGCTAGCATATGAATGCCACAAAAGTATATAAAGATAGCAGGGAAATTTAACTGCAGCTCCAGTAGGGAACGGGCTGGGGACTTTTACCTGTCCATACTATTAAGTTTTCTAACCATGTGCAAGCCAGGCTTTCCGTCTTTGCCATGGACAGTATGGTGGAGAGATTTCTAGAATGGTGACCTACCACAATCTTGGTCAGTGCTCCCTTTTTCTTGTGTTCTGTGAAGGAAAAGCAAGACTCTTTTCAGACAGCCCTAGCTAAGTAGCCTGCATTGTAGCTCTCAGAGTAGTGAAAGGTGGTAACTAATACCCCAAAACAGGCAGCTAGCACTGGGAAAGCCCATGTGTTTTTTCCCACAATTTTCCAAGGTTCTTTTTTCCCAGGGTGTTGCTTTATCATCAAAGGAATTAAGAAAGCAGACCTTGCACTTGAGCAGACAAGAATCACACCTGTCTTTTGCAAAGGTAGCATGTAGCTTGAGCTTTAAGAGTGTCACAGAGGTCTAGCCCCCTCTATTCGAGGACTGTTTAAACACTGAGTGGATGCCCCCTCTACACCCCCATGCCAGCATTAGTCAGGGCTGGCTGTGAGCTTAGTGCCCGAGTCACCCCTGTAGGCTGCTAGGCATAGGCCTTCAGATCCTGCCTTCTTGCACATCCCAATTCAGTCTTCCCCTTCACAGAAGCCTCTTTATACCCCCTACTCACTGATGGCTGCTGTTTTACAAAGTAGAATTCATCAGGTTTAAGTCCTCCTGCTCTAACTACAGATTGACACATGGATCATGGATCTAGACCCTCACTGCATATAGGGCCTCTTGGGGGTCTGGCTTGAGGAAAGAAGACTTTAAAGGGACCAGTGTGTTGGGGCGCCTGGGTGGCACAGCGGTTAAGCGTCTGCCTTCGGCTCAGGGAGTGATCCCGGCGTTATGGGANTCTTGGGGGTCTGGCTTGAGGAAAGAAGACTTTAAAGGGACCAGTGTGAGTGAAATAATGCCAGGAGTCTGACAGTGTTCCAGTTCTCTTTGCAACATGGGTAATCAAAGGCGGCAGACCAAGTTCACCTGAGGGTTCTGTGTCCACATTATGCCAGGCAAGCCCTGCACTGTTGGTTGAGCCTTAAGGGAGTGGCGTATTGGGGCGAGATGCCTTTGTTAAATGTTCTGTATTGNTAAAAAAATAAAAAAAATAAAGGGACCAGTGTGAGTGAAATAATGCCAGGAGTCTGACAGTGTTCCAGTTCTCTTTGCAACATGGGTAATCAAAGGCGGCAGACCAAGTTCACCTGAGGGTTCTGTGTCCACATTATGCCAGGCAAGCCCTGCACTGTTGGTTGAGCCTTAAGGGAGTGGCGTATTGGGGCGAGATGCCTTTGTTAAATGTTCTGTATTGTTCAGTTTCATGGGTCAGAGCTTCACACCCTCTTGCCTGGCTTTGCTGTTCATTTGGGATAGAGGATGTTCCTGAGAGCCTTGTGGTCCGACCTATGGTATTATCCTTCATTCTGGCCCCAGCTTATCAGACCCACACTCTCTTTTGGTTGTATTCTCTGAAGGAAGGGTACACGTGTGCTGTCCTTTTAGTTGATAGTCTTTAGAGTCTCAGAAGTCAGGGTGCAGCTTTTCTTTGAGCAGTTTCACAAGTGAATTCAGCAGCAAAGTGGCAAGAAATGGTTCTCCAGCCAAGAGAGGTCTTGTTCATCCTCTTATTGTCCAGATTCTCTGCTCACAGTGCTAGTCAGCAGCACCCGGGGCACACAGCATTTTCAGGTCAGGTCGCAGTGTAGAAGCAATCTTCTCGGGGCACCTGGGTGGCTCAGTCACTTAAGCGTCTCCCTTTGTTCACGTCATGATCCCAGGTTCCTGGGATTGAGCCCCATGTCGGGCTGTCCACTTGGCAGGGAAGCCTGCTTCTCCTTCTCCCTCTGCCTGCCACTCCCCCTGCTTGGTGTTCTCTCTCTCTCTGTTAGATAAATAAGTAAAATCCTTAAAAAAAAAAAAAAAAAGAAAGAAAGAAAAAGTCTCTTCTCATTTAGAAAAAATGAAAGAGCGTTTTGGTACAGAGAAAAAGGAAAAAGACCCATGAATCATCTTTTATCTTTTGTTTTTAATTGGCTGATGTTGCAATTTTTGTTCTTGACATGCACTTGTAAATCAGACTTCCAAGACACAAGTTGTTTTGGCTTTTCACTATAGTTACTTCTTGTTCCTCCTGTCTTGACTGCTGATGTTCCTCAATGATTGTGATGTCTATTGTATGGGAAGCAGCCTTCCCCTGTGGCTTTCCATTTACAGACTGTAGGGCTATCTTTATACTTTTAAAAAAAAGAAGAAAGGAGAAGACTGTGACTAACCTCAGGGGGGATTTACAGAAAACCATTTTAGCCCATTTAGCAAAATGTAAATTCCTCATTGTTTTCTTAAGCTCATTGTAATAAAATAAATCTAATTCAGAAAAAAAGTTTTCTTTTCTTTCTTTCTTTCTTTCTTTCTTTCTTTCTTTCTTTCTCTCTCTCTCTCTCTCTCTCTCTCTCTCTCTCTCCCTCTCTCTCTCCCTCCCTCCCTCCCTTCCTTCCTTCCTTCCTTCCTTTGACAGAGATAGAGACAGCCAGCGAGAGAGGGAACACAAGCAGGGGGAATGGGAGAGGAAGAAGCAGGCTCATAGCGGAGGAGCCTGATGTGGGGCTCGATCCCATAACGCCGGGATCACGCCCTGAGCCGAAGGCAGACGCTCAACCGCTGTGCCACCCAGGCACCCCAGAAAAAAAAGTTTTCTAACCATGTGTGTTTTTCGCCCATTCAGTAGGACTTCTCTGGGGATGTGGGGCATTATTTTTGTTTTCTGTGTACTTTATTTAAGATAAACCTCAACATACAAAAATGAAGTCACTGAGTAATAAAATGTGGAAGAGTATTCAGTATTTAGATGTGTCTCTTGGCTTCTTCCTAGTAGGGATGTTAACACTTTATCAGATGAGAAAGCTTAGAAGAACTCCCAGAACTAGTGGTAACACATCAGAAATGGGCATCAGGCAGATCAGAGGTAGTACTGCTGTCCCACCCTTCCCATGACTTTAAGGTTCTGGAAATTATTTGCTAAAGATGGAGACTGCTGAGTGTCTAGTTCACAAAGATCTAGAATCTTGGGGAGTTAGAAATGAGCAATTTTTTGCTTCTGATAACCATAAATAATGAGAAACAAGATAGAGTAGTGGAATGACCCTAATCTCAGATGAGGAACATCTATACTCTCTTACAGGTGCTAATGGCCCTGGCTGAAGAGAGAGAGAGTGTGTGTGTGTGTGTGTGTGTGTGTTTAAAAGAGTGGAAAGGAGAAGATAGCCGAGGTACTTTCTTGGGGACAGCTAAGGCCAATGGCTCTGTACCCATTGTGCTTCTGGTGGAGATAAGCCTGCATTATTTCGTGTGTTGCTGTAAATGCTTTCTAAGAACGTGTGTTTGTATTTTTACCAGGTTGGCTTATTTGGACGTCTTGGCACTTTTGCAGTAAGAGGGATGCCTATGGCAACTCGACTGTTGCTCTGTGAGCATGCCGAAAAGTTATCAGCCGCCATTGTCCTCAAGAACTACCACTCAAGGCTCTCTGACCTGGTGAACACAGCAATAATGATTGCTTTAAACAAAAGGGACTGTGAAATCCCATCCAACCTGACTCCCGCGGACGTCTTTTTTAGAGAAGTAAGAGGAGTTCTTTTGCCTTTAATGCGGCTTCATAGAGCTATGCCATTTGCTGATTATGCCTCGAACAGGGAAAATATTGAGGACAAAAAAAAAATCTCATTGAAATTTAAATAGGACTCCATATTTATTTATCACATTCTCTATAAATTAGAGCTTGCAAAATTGACTAAGTCTTTTCTACTGTCTGCTGGATGTTTTCCTTTTGCCTCTCCAAATCCACTTTTGACACTGCCCCAGATGGCATCTCGTCAGTGGGTTCCTTTGCCCTCCTGTTGTCTTTGATAACAGTGAGGCACTGTCTGGTCGGGAGTGGTTATCTATTATTATTTGTTCTGTCTGTTATTCCCCCAGCTTCATTCCTTTCCTGCTTCCACTGCAGTTTGCTGTGCCTTCTCTCAGAGACAGCGGCTTTTCACTGGCTGCTCTCCACGTTTCCAGTAACTGCTTCTGCCCCGTGCCCCTTCACGCCTGGGTTTAATAGTGGCTCCCCTGTTGCTAGCCCTGGATGCTGCACCTTCCTCGGTAGATCCCCTGATCCTTGCCAGCACCACCGTACACCGTCCCTTCACTAAACTCTGCTCAGCTACCTGCTATTATCCTACTATCTACCTTGCTTTTAAAATCAGGTTTATTTTCAAAGGGAAAGAAAAACCTGCTGTAAACTTCAGTGGGAGAAAAGATTAAGATGCTGGCCAGCTGGTGGCAACTGACCATTGTGGTAATAGCCTGCAGCTCTTATTCTTGTGAGACTTCTTATAACCTTGTGAAGGGGCAGGGGAAATTTGACTCCCTCCCTGTAAAGATTGTGACAATAACTGGTGTTAGCTCTTCCCCCAGCTCTGCAATTTGGAATTGTTTTTTTTACATTTGGGGAACTTTTAACTCTATTTGGTGAGTCTCATTTTTATTTCCTTCCTTCTACAGTCTAGCTATAATCTAGCGTCTAACAGGCTATGCCAAGAAGTCTTTTTTTCTTCTTAATACAGTTGACCCTCGAACAACATGCCAGCCCTTGCACAGTGGAAAATCTTTGTGTAACTTCTGACTCTCCAAAAAGTGAACTACTAATAGCTTACTCTTGACCAGAAGCCTTACCAATAGTCGAATTAACACACATTTTGTATGTTGTATGTATTACATATGGTATTCTTATAGTAAAGTAAAGGAAATGTTAAAATTTACATAAGGAAGAGAAAATAAATTCACAGTACTGAATTGCAGTACTGTACTGTATTTATCAAAAAAAATCTGTGCATCAGTGGACCCATGCAGTTTAAACCTGTGTTGTTTAAGGGTCAGCTGTGTTTCATGTGCTGTAACCTAAAAACAATTTAGGACCCTGAACTATGTTCAGGTTTTTTGTTGATTCCATAAATGTATTTAGTTCTAAGAATGCCTTGTTTTTATATATTTGGGTTATTTTCTAAGGAATGTATGGCAAAGCACTTTTTTGTTTTATTTTGTTTTTTTAATTTAGGAAATATGCCCAAAATCTGAATGAAAGAAAAACAGTTCATCTCAAATTTCATGATTTAACCAATCTGAAAGGAATCTATGCAAAGCCCCTACTCCCCCACCCCCAGCCAAGCTTACAAACAAAACTCACAGGTGTCTGCACTTGGCCCCAACTCTTTGTTGTTTAAGAAGGGGAGGAGAGTGATGGTGTCAGAAATAGAAGTGGGCAAAGAAGGGCTACAGAGGAGAAGGTCACCTACATGCTGGATAAGAGTACTATTGGGGAGGGAGAGGTTAGAGATATCTGATGCCAGAGCTTGTCCGAAGAGGTGAGGTCTGTCCCTATAACCCTGCAGGAGAACTGTCCAAGTTAACTGTTGGGAGTGTCAGGTGTTGGGGTCAGTCCAGGTAAAGGTGAAAAGGTCTTGGGATTCTGGGGAGATGGGAATAGTGAAGAATGCATCCTTAGGGTCTAAGTCAGTGAAGTACATGGTGGAGGGTAGAATCGTGGGGAGAAGAGTGTATGGATTGGGGACAATGGGGTGGATAGGTGATGACTACCTCATTGATAATTCTGAGATTTTGAGCAAGTCTGTAAGAACCATCTGGCTTTTTGAGTGGAAGGATTGGAGTACTGTAAGGAGAGTTAGTAGGTTTCGATATATTTGAGAAAAGGAGTTTGGAAATGAGGGGCTGTAAGCCTCTCAAGGCCTCAGGTTTGAGAGGCTGTTGGGGTCTGAAGGGAAGATGGTAGGGTCCTTAAAGTATACGGATTCCTTTCACAATCAAACTGTTGTAACTTTTGTGTTCTTTTTTGATCTTTGTTCATACATAATTTTACATGGCAAAGCAAATATTTTAAAAAAGTTATTAACAAATTATTTGAAAGAATTGAATAAGAGTCTGGTTCCTTTTTCTGCATCTGGATCAAAGTGGAAAGCATACTAGGTAATTCAGTATACCTGCATTTTCTAGTTAACTGGGAAAAAAAAAAGATCTGAAAATTAATCAGCTGGTTACATAATTCATGAGTAGTACCTTAGGAATATGATAGAACAAAACCCAAAATGTGATTGGTTCTTCAAAAGAACGCTCCATATGGAAAATGGTAACGTTAAAGACTATTTACATCACCTTTTATCTTAATTCCTCATGACATTTACTGGTCTTAAGTTTCCTTTGAGGTATAGTTCTGAATCCTAGGGTTCCATGGAGTTAACTGCTTAAGGGACTGACTGTTGGCTCACCATACGAATAGGATTTGAAACCACTGAGTATATAACTCATGTGGTGAAGGTGTTTAGCAAGTGTTTTGACATTTTATTTGCTTTTATGTATATATATAATTTTTTTTTTTTTTTAGATTTTATTTGACAGAGAGAGCGCACAAGCAGGGGGAGTGGCAGAGGGAGAGCAAGAAGCAGGATCCCAGCGGAGGAGCCCGATACGGGGCTCAATCCCGGGACTCTGGGATCATGCCCTGAGCCAAAGGCAGACGCTTAACGACTGAGCCACTCAGGCGCCCCACTTTCTACTTACTTTTAAATTTATTTATACCATCAGCTGTTTTATTGTGGCTAATGAGCCGAGGGTATTCCTTGATGAGAAAAGCCCCTTGAGTAGATTCTGGGCGGTTGTAATTATTACCCATCACCATAATGTTTTTGTAAGTATTGTTTCTCGGTACTTCCCCAGGTGTCCCAGGTAGACACTGTCTGTGAGTGCCTATTGGAGCATGAGGAGCAGGTCTTAAAGGATACATCGTTGGAATCCGTTGAATGGGCTGAGGTGGTCATCAATGTGAACAGTATTCTCAAGGTACAGAACTATGGTGAACATTTCAGCAAATCAAAGGCCAGAGTGTGGATAGAAGAGAAAGTGGTCTCCATATTCCTACTCTGTATTGCCAATAATTTATAAGTGTTTAGCATTTAATTCCAAAATAGAAAAATACCGGTCATTTTATTAATCAGCCAAACATTTTGAATGTTTGCCTTGTGTGTATTAAGTTTCTATGATCCTGAGTTCTGTTTGGTAAAATAAATCTTTTATTTGAAGAAGGATATATATATATATATATATATCATTGCAAATGTATTAATGCTATACTAGCTGTCTAAGTAAACCACCCAAAAGCTTACTGTTTATATTACTGATTAAAATATTCATTCCATTTAATCTTAGCTAATGGTCTTTATAGCAGTGGTTTTCCTACTTTGGTTACTACAGTTTTCCAAAATTGAAGTTAAATTTCAAATGCAGAAAGAACCAAAACCAGGTTCTTCAGACCTGTGCTGAGTATTTTTTTAGTATTAATAGACTAATTAATGTTTCAAATTACCTTTAAAAATACTGGGATTCATCGCTTTCTGCACGTGCTAACACATTTTTTTCCAGGACATGCTACAAGCTGCTAGTCATTATCGACAAAATAGAAACTCCTTGTATCGAAGAGAAGAACCAGTAGAACAAGAACCTGAATATGTTCCTTGGACAGGTGAGATTGCAATCTCTGAGTCCAAATATACTGATTTATTATTAGCAGTAATTCAAAATAAATTCCTAATGACCCATTTTTGGAAGCTGTATTACTCCATTAGTGTAGGTTTAAAAGTGAAATGAAAAATAAGGGCCGTCTCCAGAATGAGCAATTCTTGTGAAAATTGCTTTATTCCCTTGAATAATTTATAGACCTCTCTATAACATATTTCACTAGTACTTATTATGTGTCCAGTAGATTTTGTTTATTTTTTAAGTAATCGCTACCCCAACGACAGGCTGGAACTTATGACCCCAGGGTCAAGAGTCGCATGCTATAGTGACTGAGCCAGCCAGGTGCCCTGTGTCTGCTAGATTTTAGGGCATGTAGTTATTCAAAGAATCAGGTCCTGGCTCTGGAGGTGTTGACTGTATTTAGTGTTGATTTAATACAAAAAAGTAAATGGAGCAGCATTAAAGGGATTTAGAAGGAAGAAGGATCATGTTTACCTGGCTTTGTTGAGGAAGTCTCCCATAGAGAAGATGGGATTTGAGCAGGAGAGAGAGGTATCAGCTGAAACCCTATTTGATCGATTTTTCCAGCAGCAGTGAGGTGATAGTTTTTAGGCAGTTGGTCTTTCCCTTAGCCAGGATAGAACCCTTATTTACTGTAATACTTTGTGTGATTTCACAGCAACAAGTGGTCCTTCAGGCATCCGAACAGTCATAGAACGCCAGCATGGGATTGTCCTGAAAGTGGTTTATCCTCAGGCAGACAGCAACCTCCGAAACATTCTGACAGAGCAGCTGGTAGCACTGATTGATTGCTTCCTGGATGGTTATGTTTCCCAGCTGAAGTCTTTGGACCGATCTGGTGATCAAGAAAGATATAACAGTCTGGAAATGGAATACCTACAGAAAAGATCAGATCTCTTATCTCCGCTTCGTAAGTACATGGTATTTAGGAAGGGCCATGGGTCTTTGAATTTGCAGAACGGATGAAGGAGTCAGATCGTTAATGCCGCATATTCAGTGTACTCTCATTCATCCAACCATAACCAAGAACTTAAAGCATGTATGTACAGCTTTCTGGGTTCATTTGTTCAACCTTGTTTTCAAAACTTCCCAGGTAAGAGTACCATGCTGAAGAGGATTTGAAAATGAATAAATTGGCGACAAATGGAGACTGCCCTCCAAGAGCTTGTCATCTGAGACCTTGACACGAATAACTAGTCTGCCCAGTAGAGCACAATGAGGGCTGGAGAGTGTGACTATGTTCAGCAAAGGGCAGGTTCTTTTCATAGCTAGGATGAGGAGGCAGGGCTTGTACACGTAGGAAGGGAGCCTCATAGGTAGCAGGAACAAGCAGTGGATTAAATTTGCCTCTTTAATGAATTTATGTGGATTATGAAACTAATGTCAATAACTGTTCCATTTATTATTATTCCATTTATTCCATTTATTATTTTTAGAGTATAGTATGAGTTAAAGGTAAAATTTCAGGTAATATTTTTTATCACATATTAAGTTTTCACTAACAGGATTTTTTTCCCCATCTGTTCTCATTTTTACAGTCACACTAGGCCAGTACCCGTGGGCTGCTTCATTAGCAGAAAAGTACTGTGACTTTGATATCTTAGTACAGATGTGTGAGCAGACTGACAACCAGACACGACTGCAGCGCTACATGACCCAATTTGCAGATCAGGTAACGAACATTGGGGCCGTAGATGGTCAATCTGTAGTGAGGTTTTACCATTTCAAATCTTACCTGGGTTTTTAGGAAGATGATGTACAATCTTTTTGCAGTTAACTTAGACACTAATTTGTGTATTATGTTTCTTTGTAAATTGGCAGACGATTCCAAATATTATTGAAAGATTCTTTGACCTTTGAAGAATGTGTTAAAACATTCATTTCTATTCTGCTATTTCCAGTTAGAATTTAAAGTACTTAGGTAGACGAATATTAGGAGAGTTTTAAAACTTTGAGAAAAGATCTTGGGAGCAGAGGATGCTGCAACTTTCGGAGAGCTCAGCTTTCCATACACCGAAGATTATGCTTTCCTTGGTTGACATCATGTTTATTTTTTTTTAAAAGTTCTCATTATGATACTCTGTAGATGAATTTTAGTTGCTTCTTAAAGCCACTTTATTCAGTCAGTTGATCTTCATGTAAAAGCTGATTTTTTTCCTACTATAAAAGAGACATTGTATAAAATTCAGAAAACCTCTATAAACCAGAAAATTTTAAAAGTCACTCACAATTTCACCACCCAAAGAACCCTTTTTAACATTTGGTTTATATTGTTCTAGTCTTTTCACTCTTAACTATTATAGACAAACATGTTTTGCCAATTGCTTATTTCTCTTAATAGATCACAAATATTGTCCTTATCATTAAGTATTTCACAACGTTTTGATGGTGTTATGGTATATCATGAACTGGGTATAACTTACCTTATTTGACCAGGGCCTGATTGTTGGACACGGCTTATTTAGCATTTCACAGTAGTGCTACAGTAAATACTTCTGCGCCCATCATGATTTTTATTCTTTTTTTGTGGATTCTAGTCCTTTGTTGACATTTTCCATCCATTTTTGCATTCTTTTAATTTCTTTAATATGTTTACTAGTTATTTAAAAATCCTTATGTGCTACCTCCAAAATCTGATCATTCTCTGGTCTTGTTCTCTTGTCTACTTACTAGTCATATTTTTCTGCTTTTTAGGTCTTGTAATTTTTTTGTTTAGATATTGTGTATAAAGATGGAAATGAATTTATTTTTCCCTGGGGAGGCAGATAGGGTGAGAGGCAGGTCACTCAGTTCATCAAGAATAGAGGTGGGTCAAGACTCGGTTGCAGCTTTTGTTACGTTCATTTCATTTTCTGGTTTTGAAGTGTTGTGGGACTGGTGTGTTCATTGCAGAATTCCCTCTTTAGTGGAAACATCTCTTACATACTGTGTGACTGTAGGACATTTTAGTCTTCTTTCCACACTAGCCTTCCATACTACCCCAGCATTCAGCAAACATCTGGTGGGAAAAACCAGCTAGGCATTGAGGGCCTCTCTAGGTTCCTATTTATCATGCCAGCCTGCATGGCCTTCTGGTACAGAATTCAACCCTTGAGACTCTTTCATTCTGCACTGTCACATAGAACTTTCTGTGAGATTGGAGATCTTGCTCATATATTCTGTCTAAGATAGGACATAGGGCCATTGAACACTTGAAATGTGGCTAGTGTGACTGAGAAACTGAATTTTAAAATTTTAATTAAGTTTAAACAGCTACATGTAGCTAATGGCTACCACACCACACCATGCACATCTAAGGTTTACGTGATCTTGAGCAAGATCCCCTCTCTGAATCTGAATTCCTCATTTATTAAATGAGGTAACTAAGGTTTTTTTAGGACCCTACATATAGAAAATAAGTGTTTAAAGATTTCTGTTCTGCAATCTAAGACCTTTGAAAAAAATTAATATTTTATTATCAGAAATGTACTTTTTAAAATTGTATTACTAAATATTATTGGATTCTTTGCCCTGTTATTTGTAGAATTTTTCAGACTTTCTTTTCCGTTGGTATATGGAGAAAGGAAAGCGAGGCAAATTACTATCTCAGCCTGTTTCTCAGCATGGAGAGTTGGCAAATTTTTTGCAGGCTCATGAACATCTCAGCTGGTTACATGAAATAAACAGCCAAGAATTAGAAAAGGTAAGAAGGATTGAGTTACTTGGAGCAGATTTAGGCAGGTTTTTACTTGTTTAGTTTAGTTTAGTGGTTAAAATACTATTTAGAGATTATTTTAAATATGTATCTCCTATTCTGACATAATTTGAATAAAGTGTTTTTTTTTTTTTTTAAAGATTTTGTTTATTTATTTGACAGAGATAGAGACAGCCAGCGAGAGAGGGAACACAAGCAGGGGGAGTGGGAGAGGAAGAAGCAGGCTTATAGCGGAGGAGCCTGATGTGGGGCTCGATCGCATAATGCTGGAATCACGCCCTGAGCCGAAGGCAGACGCTTAACTGCTATGCCACGCTGGCGCCCCTGAATAAAGTGTTTTTTTAATTTATGATGGCATTGTCATTACTTTTAATGTCTCGGTAAAAAAAAAAAAATACCTTTTGTAGTTTGACTACTATTACAGTAAAGTAAAACACAGAAATTTTATTTATGTGTAAATAACAGTCGATAGCCTTTTTTTGTAACGAGTATTTTCTTTATTCTTTTCTTTTTTTTTTTTTTAAGATTTTATTTATTTATTTGACAGAGAGAGACAGCCAGTGAGAGAGGGAACACAGGCAGGGGGAGTGGGAGAGGAAGAAGCAGGCTCCCAGTGGAGGAGCCTGATGTGGGGCTCAATCCCAGAACGCTGGGATCAAGCCCTGAGCGGAAGGCAGACACTTAACGACTGAGCCACCCAGGCGCCCCGAGTAACGAATATCTTCTTAAAAATGTTCAAATTATGAGTAAAAACAGTACACGAATTAATTTTAAAGTTTGTTCTTGACAAGTTGTTGAAGTAAGCATATAATTGTTATAGAACAAATGTTTTATACGTGTTTCTTTTCCCAATAATTAGTGTGGCTGGTTGTTATGTTATTGAGTAATTACTCTCGTTATATAGTACCAGTCAGTTTTAGATTTGCTGGTATTGACCTGATCTTTCATTGGTATCAGTTAAGGGGGAATCAATTTGGGGTTGTACTTAACTTTTATTTCAACTTGAATTAGTACTCAGGATCTTACCATTTTTCATATTTTGTTTATTGTAGGCCCATGCAACACTTCTGGGTTTGGCAAACATGGAAACTCATTACTTTGCAAAGAAAAAAACCCTTCTTGGTTTGAGTAAATTGGCCGCATTGGCTTCAGACTTTTCAGAAGGCATACTGCAAGAAAAAATTGAAGGTAAAAGAAAAGATTTGAACATCGATCATGCTATCAATGAACTCAGTGCATTCCTATTATTATTTAATAGGGTTCATTAGACACAGGACCCGCCTCTCCATTAAGAGGAGTGATTTCAGTGTCGTTAGACCCTTACTCAAGTATGTATTTTTTGGGATTCTGTTTTTTAGAGAAAATTTGTATGTTAAATAAGAATTCTTAAGAAAGATGTTACATGATTTGAAGAATGCTCTGAGTACACCCTTAGTGACTCACAGTCTAAGAACACAACTGCAAAGAAATCTGGACCTTTATTGTAGATAGTGGTAATTTTGAAGCATCTGGTTTCAGAATTCAAAACTTTTTGGTGTCATATCTGTATACAAGTATTTTATTATATTGTAGGTTGAGTAAATGANTAGTCTAAGAACACAAAGAACTGCAAAGAAATCTGGACCTTTATTGTAGATAGTGGTAATTTTGAAGCATCTGGCTTCAGAATTCAAAACTTTTTGGTGTCATATCTGTATACAAGTATTTTATTATATTGTAGGTTGAGTAAATGATTGGATATATTGTTATTTTTGAGAACCAAGGGGAAGGGAGATGAAACCTAGAAGGAGGATGAGGAAGAACCCTGTACTGCATTTGAATTGGAGATATCAGATGTCATGATTGTTTAAACTTAAAGTACTTCTTGGCTCTGTTCACTGAAAAGGCCTAAAATCAGTGACACCCCAGTAGCATGAGTATACTTAGTCCTATACTTTGGCTTCTAACTACTATTTCTCAGTAAAAGGAAATGAGGGTTATTGAAGAAATGATCTTGGGAAGTCGTGTTTAGCCCGAAAACAAGGTTAATGTAGAGATGTCAACACAACAGCCTCCATTGGCCAAGTTTGGGGATAGTTTGAACACCAAAAAGAATGATAGTAAAGCATTTTATTTCACCATTTAAAAACGAAAAACCCATAAATCCACAGCGATACCCATAAGGGGAGGGGTCAGTGAAATGCTTCTTTATAAAAAAAGAGTACCAACTAATAAATGTAGAATAGGACTTGGGAAGTCATCTTGCAACCATGGTGACTAATTGGTCATCAAAGGATGCTAAAACCATTGAGTTGAGGGTTAGGGGAAGAAGACTGTTTCATGTTTTCAGAGTATTATTACACAGATCTAACAGATACCATCATCACCATCGTCCACAGTGAGACAAACTCGCATGCTTCCTGGAGTGATGTAATGTGGCAATGTAGAATACCAGCTGTGTTGCTTTCATTCTAGAAATGTTCAACCTGAATCTGACCACAAGGGAATGATGAGATATATCCTGTTTGTGGGGTGTTTTACAATATAATTGGCCCAGACTCTTCAAAATTTAGCAGTATGAAAGACAAAAAAAAAAAAAAAAAAAAAAAAAAAAAAAAAGGCAAGAGGCTGTTTTAGATTAAAGTAGCCTGAGAGCCATGACAGCCAAATGCAGTGTGAGATGCTTGATCAGCTCCTCAGTCATCCCCCAAATAACCAACTATGACAAACATTTTGGGGACGACTGGGGAAATGTGAACATAATTAGTGTTAGATGACATTACTGTATTTGTGTTCAGTTTTTCAAACTTGATAATGATACTGTGGTTGCATGCCCTTGTTCTTAGGAGGTATATGCTAAAGTATTTAGAAATGATGGCATGAAAGTCTTCAACTTCCATATTACTTAGGGAGGAAAGCAAGTAGGTAGGTTGGTAGATAGGTAGATAAAGCAAAGATGGCAAAATGTTAATAGCAGGTAACTCTAGGTATACATTGTGCACTGTATTCTTTAAAACTTTCTGTAGGTTTGGAATTTTTCAAAATAAAAATTGGAGGGGATCTTAGCTATGTGGTCGGGGGTAAAGTATATGCAAGTATAGGTGTTTGGTTGTAGGGCTTAGCCACAGAGTCCAGCCTCTGAGGTTTGGATTCTAATTATACTGCCATGATTTGTTTTCTTCAAGGAGTGGGAATAGTGGAAAGAATCTGGATGGAAATTGGAGAGATCTGGTTTCTGTTATTTTCTCCAGCTACTAGCTTTGGTACCTTGGATACCCTCAGAGCCTCAGTTCCTTGGTTATAAAATGGGTAGTTATAAGGATTAGAGATACTGTTCCTTGAAGAAAATGTCTTATGTATATTAAGTACTTAATAAATCATAGGATTAGCATTTAACTTTGATTATTAAAAGTATTTTTCACTCTTTAGGAGATTCTTCAGTCTTTTATTTTTAAGCACTATTATTGCTTATTGTTCTAGGGAAGTGTGTATATATTCTGCAAGGTTGGCTGATCGTCTGACATGGGAAGCCATATTTTAGCCTGGTCACCAGAGGTAGACCAAGTTAATCTGAACAAGGTTTTATTTCTTTGCTCCCCCACCCACCAGAAATCCTTGGAACTCTGGTCATTGTTTTGATTTGATCACTTCTTAACTTTCGCTTTCTTAACACAGTGGGAATGTTTTCAAGTGTCAGTAATTACCTACAGACTGTCATCAGTGTGTCTGATCATAGGGAGTAGATTTTTTAAAAATAACTTGCTTTTCTGGTTACATGAATAATTCCTTATGGAAATTTATAGATCACCAGGAAAAACACAGCAAAAAAAATAAATTGTCTATATAACCCCACTGCCTCAGAGATTACTACTGTTACTATTTTGTGTATCCTCCCAGTCTGTTTTTCTGGGTATGGAAATTACACAAAAATTATTTGTTTGATTGTTATAAAATTAGGATCGTGTGGATGATGTCAGTATTTGAGCATATTTGTGCTTTGGTCTCTGTACTTTGCTGTGACCGCTGTGTTTATGAGGCTGCATGGCAGTTCTCGATCCTTTTCCCCTACAACCCAGCATACTTTCCTGGGCAAAGCCTGGGAATGGGCTGCAGCCTGGATAGCTTATGGCAAGTAAGCCTCACCCCGTCACCTCATCCTGTCGAGATTACCGTTGCTGGTTAGGTTTGGTGCATAAACTTCCAGGATTTGTTTTTCAGGGAATATACTCATGGTGGTTTTTAAATAGATTATTTCCCTTAGTGAAAGATTATATTAGAAACTGTGGTGGGAGTTACTGAGTTACCATAAAATGGGACTGAGTAACCCCCAATTTGAGGGACTTGTATCTCAGGAAATCGCCATCTGTTCTACAGCTCCTTCAGGCAGTAGGGTGTATTTTCATAGCTCTTCTCTCCCCTCCTATTTTGGGTGACTGTGATTGTTTATATGATTTCAATCAAACCATGAATATGTTTTAACATCAGAAATCAAGAGTTAGCAGAATTAATAACATTTTAAGTTCACCAAGTAGTGATGAGATTACCTTTAGAGATGCTCCCCCCCTTTTTTTTTTAATTCAGATTTGTTTTATGATAGAGTGGAAGAGTTTACTCTGCTCCCTGCCTCTCATTTTGAATTCTAGAAATGGCTGAGCAGGAGCGCTTTCTACTGCACCAGGAGACCCTGCCTGAACAGCTGCTGGCGGAGAAACAGCTAAGTCTCAGTGCGATGCCAGTGTTGACTGCCCCTCAGCTCATCAGCGTGCGTGCTTTTCCCATCCTTGTACCATTCCTTAATCTCAAAACAGCATCGGTATTTCTTGAGTCGGATGCTACAGTTTCTATGGGTAGTCATCTGCCCACTTCCTGTGTTTCTGGCAACTTTCCCCTCCTGCTAGAATAAGTTGTTAGGAGCTGCTTGAGAGCAGGGTGCACATTAGCAGAAAGTAGGGGATCAGCCTCTGCTTCCCTGTAGATCTCCACCTGTTCCTAGAGATGCTCATGCAGGTGACCGGAAGAAAGTACTTGTATTGTCCTTTCCAGAATAGGACAAATATGTACCATGAGGTATAGTTCAGGCTCTTCCCTAAGAAAAATGGTTTAAGGAACTGGATTTACATAGCCTATAAGTATCGTCCTCACCCTTTCCTCCGGAACATAACACATTCCTAAGGACATAGCTAGACTATGGGCTGCAACCTGGGTAGGATACTTTTGTTAAGTACACTTGTAGTCTTAATTCTGTTTCTCTCTTTGCCTTTCAAATGCAAGAGCAATGTAGGATCACTTTGAATTTGCTCTAATTTTATTAAAAAGATGACAATTCAAAAACTTCAGTATTTTAGCCATTACCAATAACAGATTTGCTATAATTGAGCTCACAACAGCCTCTCCTTATATAGCATATTGCAAAGAATATGCTCAAAAGAATACTGAAGTAAAGGGGCGCCTGGGTGGCGCAGTCGTTGGGCGTCTGCCTTCTGCTCAGGGCGTGATCCCGGCGTTCTGGGGATTGAGCCCCACATCAGGCTCCTCTGCTGGGAACCTGCTTCTTCCTCTCCCACTCCCCCTGCTATGTTCCCTCTCTCGCTGGCTGTTTCTCTCTCTGTCAAATAAATAAATAAAATCTTAAAAAAAAAAAAAAAGGCATACTGAAGTATGTATACTATCTTGAACCTAAGAATATAAATTTACTGGCATCTTAAAAGTGTATAGACCAAGATATGCAGATTAATTACTGTTGAGCATAGGCACATTTTGAAAGCCAGTTTATTATGAGGATAGATGGAGTGTGGTTTCCAAAGATGATAGCTTTCTTACTATAAAATAAAAATACCTGTGACTTACTTGAAGGACAGAATGACATATTTCTCCATAAATTTCTCTAGTCTTGGTTATATAACTACTTAAAATAATCCTCAACCTTCTTTGAACTTGCCATAGCTGTATATCTGTGAAGAAAACAGAAGAGCTAATGAATATGATTTCAAGAAAGCTTTGGACTTGCTGGAATATATTGATGAGGTAAGTAAAATCCCTTGAGATGATCACAGGCACATATCACAATTTATAAATTTGGTTTTCTGTAGAACAGAATACATATAAAAAGAGAAAATCAATTTAGCTAATCGTGACGATGTGTTAATTTAGAAAGATTCTCTGGTTCAGCTATTCCTAACTCTTGGAATGTGTGTAGCTCTTTAGAAAAGCTGTCAGGAGATTCCCTTTCCTGATAATTCTCACACATTCCCAGATGTCTTTTTCTGTGCATGAATAAAAAACACTGCTTTCAGAAACTTGAGGTTTTTTTCTCTTTCATTTATTAAGTCATTATTAGTTCCTCAGTCTGATACATTGCTTTATCAATTTATTCTTCACAGTATTCACCCTAAGAGTTGTTTCTCAGCCTTCTTTTGGAGGAGGGGGGAGATTAGAATGACAATTCTGTAGGTTAAATAGTTGGGCCTGCAATTGAAAGTAGTTTGGTAGATTTAAAAAATGTAGTATATTGGCTTTTATGTTACCTTGTTTAAAATTTTAATCCTTTCAAGGTTCCTGATAGAATCAGATTATCATAGAATAATCAGAAACTAATTCTCACAGTTATTAGGCTTACTTTTCTGAGTATTCATATCTTAAAGGAAATCTTTTGAAATTATGAGTTAAAGTAAATCAATCATTTATGCAGAATTAGTTAACATAACTCAAATTTAAGCATGTATTTTTTTTTTAATCAAGACTTAAGGGGTTTTTTGTTTGTTTGTTTTACTCTAAAGGAGGAAGATGTAAATATAAATGATCTAAAACTGGAAATCCTTTGCAAAGCTCTTCAGAGAGATAAGTAAGTTCCCATAGCGTGAATCTAAGTATGGTTTGAGAAAAGGACTCTTTAGGAAGATTATGATATCATATATCAAATGGTTTTATAACCTAATTGTATTATAACATAATTCTAAAAATTTTAGTGCGTGCATTAGTAATCTGAATTTTTCATTCAGTAATTAAGGAAGAGTTTAAGGACTTAGGACCACTGGTATAATAAATCTCTGCTTTTGATTTTATTTACTTGAGTGAGAGAGAGCGGGGGTGGGGTGCAGAGGGAGAGGGGGAGAAAGAGAATCTCAAGCAAGCTTCATGCCCATTGTGGAACTCAACGTGGAGCTCAATCACGACCCTGAGATCATGACCTGAGCCGAAATCAGGACTTAATTGAGACACCCAGACACCCCTCTACTTTTGATTTTAAAATTTAGACTGTCAGTTTGCACAGAAATGTATATGTTCCTGATTTTCACAGAGGTAGGGCCAGTTCTGCGAAACAAGAAGCTGCATTTTGTTTTAAATAAAAAGTTTATTAGAGTATCCGTACTCTTTTGTAAGTTACTGAGACCTCTTTTTTACAATCCTCTCCTTCCTGAGAAGGGAGATTTCCATGGGAAATGTTGGTAAAGAAAGGTGGTGGCAGTGAAAGACTGAGAATAATTGTGGGGTTGAATTGTTTCTAGGAGAAGAATTTTAGGGAACATGACTTGGGTGCTAACACCCTTCTCTACTTACAATTTTCCTTTTTGTGTGGTGCTGAGAAATTGCAGAACTATTTTTACTAAGGCATTTCTTCCTCTGATCACTCCCAGATAGTTAAAATTGTTGTTCTATTTGGTCTTGGAGGTCACTGTCTGAAGCGTCTAGCTCTGCCCACTTGATTCTTCTTCCTAATCTTAAAAAAAGTATGCTGTCATCTGACTGGAATTCCTTGTCATGGCTTCACATTTAAAAATGTTAAGGTATTGGGGCACCTGGGTGGCTCAGTCAGTGAAGCGTCTGCCTTTGGCTCAGGTCATGATCTCTGGGTCCTGGGATTGAGCCCCATATTGGGCTCCCTGCTCAGCGGGGAGTCTGCTTCTCCCTCTCCCTCTGCCCCTCCCCCGCCAGGCACGCTCGCTTGCTCTCTGTCTCAAATAAATAAAATTTTAAAAACCTTTAAGGTATTGTGGGATATATTCATTGATTACTACAAAGCAGTGGTTCTGTATGTGTGTGTGTATGTGTTTCAGCAGTAGATAATTTCAACTAGATGAAGAAAACATACATTATATTAGACTCTGGTTACCATTTTACTTTTATGAAAAGCAGAATATGTTACAGTATGTTGTAACTATTACCTGTGCTCTGAAGATCAAACTTTGGAGTCCTTACTAGATTTATTTATTTATAGAATTTTTTTGGGAAAGATGGCTCACTACTTTGCTTTTGTGTGTGTGTGTTTTAAGATTTTATTTATTTGAGAGAGGGAGAGAGACAGCGAGAGAGGGAAACACAAGCAGGGGGAGTGGGAGAGGAAGAAGCCGCCTCCCATCAGAGGAGCCTGTCGCAGGCTCAATCCCAGATCGCCAGGATCACGCCCTGAGCCGAAGGTAGAGGCTTAACGACTGAGTCACCTAGGCGCCCCTTGCTACTTTTTTAAAAAATCAAATACATATGGTTATGTTGGGTGAATAGCTACCTGAGTGTAGCATTTTGTATCTAATATAGAGACCAACTATATTCAACGTTCAAACCTCCCTCATTTAGATACTTTGAAACAGTCTCACAAAATTCAAGATTCCCCACTGCTGGCATGAGCAGCGCAACAAAACTACAGTAGCAAAGAGAGGTCATTGATTTCAGATATGTCCATGATTTCATTTTCTTCTCATTGCAATTTTGTTTTCTAGCTGGTCCAGTTCAGATGGTAAGGATGATCCAATTGAAGTATCTAAAGACAGCATATTTGTGAAAATCTTACAGAAACTTCTGAAAGATGGTAAGTGGTTTGTTAATATTGGAAGTTATAGCATCAGTCCTCAGTTTTAGAAAACTGAGAATAACAGGGATTTGCCAAGGTGTCAATGCCAGAGCAGTTTAAGATTAAACAGTATCATACTCAGAGAGATTTGTTTAAAACGAAAGGTTTTTCTTCTTTCCTCTCCCAATTGGGGGAGTATGTGTCAAGATGAAGTCTCTATCCGCATGGGTCCTGGTATACTGCAGTGGCCGAAGTCTCCACGCTGACTCAGTTAGACAACGAATGGATTCAAATGTTGGTTGTTACACCAAAAATCTGTATAATGGAAGTAACCATTTCCTTTAATTTTTCAGTTAACTCTTGTGAAGATTGAAAACTTGAAATGATATATAAATGAGAAATAACTTTTTGATATATAACTGACCATACTATACTGAATTACAGATTACAAAATCCTTTTACAAATCCATTTTGGACGTTAACACTCTGAAATTCATTTTAGGAACAAAATAAAAAGAAATAAGAGACTATGTTTTGTACCTAAAAGTGAGCAAAATTCCATTTGCTGATTGAGACACCAATTAGGTAAAGAAGCTTTTATGGATAAAATGCTATTTTCAAGGGGAATATGAAGCAGAGGATATAGTTGACCCTTAAACAAGGTGTGGATGAGGGGCACTGACCCTCAACACAGTTGAAAATGCACGTACAACTTTTGACTTCCTAAAAACTTCACTATTGTTAGCCTGCTATTGACCGGAAGCCTTACCAATAACATAATTAACACATACTTTTCATGGTATTATATACTGTATTCTTACAATAAGATAAATTAGAGAAAAGAAATTATTATTGAGAAATACATTTACAGTACTGTACCGTATCAAAAAAATTTGCGGGTAAGTGGACCCATGCAGTTCAAACCTGTGTTGTTCAAGGATCCACTGTATTTACTTTCACCTTTTTTTTTCATATTACTGGGAGCTTAATATATGGAGAGTGTTACACTAGAGATGAGCAGTTTTGCACATTTTATACATGTGTGGCTTATATTTATTTGCTCTATCAAAATGTGTCATATTAAATTCAGGCAATGTGCAAAATAGGCTTAGTGTTTACCAATCTTCTGCAAATATAAGGATACTCTATTTTATACCAAATGGAAAAAATACACAGTGGTTAAGTTATTGTAAATTCAGTCCCTCTAAATGGATAGGACTTTTATCCATCATACTGTATTTACACACATTCAAAAGTTTTCTGTACATACATATGCAAGATATATTATTTGATCTACATAAAACATGACAAACCCAGTGCCTGGTACATAGTAGTCACTCAAGAGACATTTGTCCTTTGAATGCCTACAAGTATTTTGCAGACTCATAGCCCCAACTCCTCTGTAATGGATTATATTCTGCAGTCTTCTATTTTAGAATTGCTGGCTTAACCAGGGCACGTGAAGGGGGACCTTTAGGAAAGTAGTGTGAAACGAACCACACCCACGAGTATTCTGAGGTGAAACAGAAGCAAAGTCTCAGCCTTTGTGTGTTGGAAGTTTTGTTTTATAGCCCATCTGCAATGTCTCTTAGCATTACTTTTCAGATTCTTAGTCTCCTTTTGTAAGTGATCCAATGAAAATGTAATTCTCTGACTAGATTACTTGAAACTTGCTCAGAGTTGATCTGGACTTTTATTTTGAAAAAGGGATACTTGATCATCCTACCATGACACATTTAATAGTGCATTCTTTTTCAAAGATGAGCAAATAACACAAAGGTCAATTAAGCCTTTTCATTGTCACAAAATAAATAAAAATCAAAAATGAAATAATGAAGGGATATAGCAAAAGAACCTGTCTTTTGTTTGAAAGTATATTTGAAATACTTTGAAATTCAGAAAGAACTGAAATGCACCTATAAGACTTTCTCTTTTCTGAGCCTAATTATTAGAAAGCATTTGGACCCAAATCTGATGCTTTCCATGAAGTTTTGTCTCATGAAAGTGCCACAGGATTGAATTGTGGCTAATTAATGTGTTTAGTGCTGTTTAAAGATGACTTTGCTATTTTTGTTATTCTTAGATTATAAATAATAGATGAACAACAGGAATGGAAAGTTGTGATTTTTATAGAAAAAAATATTAAATTATGACCAAAAGACAAAAACAAGTAGAAACTGTTATATAAATAAATAAACATATATACCCAAATGAAAGGCATATATACTTATTATAACAAGAAGTTAAAAGACATTTATTTTTGGAACTTTTTAATAATATAGCCACTATATACAATAGTGAATGTTTTTAAAGGTTAGATCCTGAAAGTAGAGAGAGAGAGCCTCATATTTCGTAAGCTCTGGCAGCCAACAATTCAGCTTGTGGAAAGAATTCATCCTACAGATACATTTAACTTACCCACATGGAGCTTTTCAGTTTGCTTTTATATATTATTGAGGTACATTATACACACAAAATACACATATCGTTAAATGGACTTTAAGTTTTTTTCTAATTAGTTACCAGCATTGAATAGTTGAGAAGCGTTCTTACAAAAGTCTTACGTTCTTAATTCTCTTAAGAATCAAAATATTGGGACGCCTGGGTGGCTCAGTCATTAGGCATCTGCCATCGGCTCAAGGCATGATCCCGGCGTTCTGGGATTGAGCCCCACATCAGGCTCCTCCGCTTGGAGCCTGCTTCTTCCCCTCCTACTCCCCCTGCTTGTGTTCCCTCTCTCGCTGGCTGTCAAATAAATAAAATCTTAAAAAAAAAAAATATTGGCCTAAACTGGACTGAATTATTGTCCTTGCAACAGTCAATGATCTAATGAGTGCCGCCCCCTTTGGGTAAGGCGTTGGCTCTTAAGTTTACCAAGATGCCCGAGACCACGTTCCTTATACCACGGGGCAGAGTTTCAACCCCTGCTGTGAAGAAAGAAATCCATCAAATAGTAGTTCTTTTTTTTTTTTTAAAAGATTTTATTTATTTATTTGACAGAGATAGAGACAGTCAACGAGAGAGGGAACACAAGCAGGGGGAGGGGGAGGAAGAAGCAGGCTCATAGCAGAGGAGCCTGATGTGGGGCTCGATCCCATAACGCCAGGATCACGCCCTGAGCCGAAGGCAGACGCTTAACCGCTGTGCCACCCAGGCGCCCCTCAAATAGTAGTTCTAAACAGAGGGCATGCACGATAAAAATAGAAGCCAGATAAGATGTTAATGTTTTTTAGAAATTTTTAGAAATTAATGCATTTTCACAAGTGTAGTGCTGTTTTACAGACAAAAAGTCTCTATTGAAACGATTTCAGTTGTAATAAATGATCTTTAAGTATTTTGGATTTATACTCCTAACATTTATTAACCCAGATTTTTATTATGTAACAGTGAAGTACAAAAAATGGTGCTAGGCACTTTGAAGGTATTGAAAAAAAAAACCTCAGTATTTGATTTTCAGAACCTTATGCTAACAAATTATAAAATATTGTCTTATTAATTGAAAATTTTTTCCAGTTTTCTTTATCAAGTGAGAAAATCGTACATACCTTTTTGTAACTACACAGACCCTAATTCCAACAGTTCCGTTTCATCAGTGCTCATTGGCTTTCCAGCTTGATAGAGTTCTAATGAAGAAATGATTCTTCACCTGTCTCATTTCAGACTATAATGTCTTTTGAGATACTGGAGCTGGCTTTCATGATCCTATTCTACCAAATTATTTCCCTGTATATATAATTGGATATATATATATATTTCCCTGTATATATAATTGGATATATATATATATATTTAATATATGTAATTGTTGAAATATTTGAATAATTATATATTCTATATTTGTTTGAAATACTTGTTTTCAGGTGATTATTAGTTAAAAACCTCCACATTGAAGAAATTACTTCAACTGTGGAGAAAAATGAAAGTATTTCAGGTCTTACTAAAGACTTTAATCAGATTGGCTGTTTTGACCACTAAGAGGAAAAAAACACTCAAGCAACCTTTTTTTTTTTTTTTTTAAGATTTTATTTATTTATTTATTTATTTGAAAGAGATAGAGACAGCCAGCGAGAGAGGGAACACAGCAGGGGGGGTGGGAGAGGAAGAAGCAGGCTCACAGCGGAGGAGTCTGATATGGGGCTTGATCCCATAACGCCGGGATCACGCCCTGAGCCGAAGGCAGACGCTTAACCGCTGTGCCACCCAGGCGCCCCTCAAGCAACCTCTTCTAAGTAAAGAATGTCCTGTTGTTAGACCTGCAAGCATGTTTGACAGTGGAAGGAATTTAGAACAGAGTATTTCCCAATAGTGGAGGGACATTATATTTTAAATAGAAGCACAGATGTTATCATTCATCATCTTCATTCTTTTGGGAGTTTTATGAAAATGAAAAAGGACTGTTGGTGTTTGTGTTGATAGGCATTCAGCTCAGCGAGTACCTGCCAGAGGTGAGAGACCTCCTGCAAGCAGACCAGCTGGGAAGCCTGAAGTCTAATCCTTACTTCGAGTTTGTTTTGAAAGCAAACTATGAATATTATGTTCTGGGACAAATGTAACTTTTTCTAAAAATGGTCACTCTTCCTGAAAATTTGTGTAAGCGTGTTCTTATAAAAATCTTGGCCTTAAACATCTAAAAATGTGCACAGTTTTATAACGTGTATTGCTGAATTTTGTGTACTTTATTTGAAAGCTGCTACAAAACAGCTGTGTGACTGTGGCTTTGGGTTTTTGTTACAAGATATTTTCTCTCCTCCCTTTTCCATCTAAAAGATATCACTTGTTATTTCTACGCTCGCTGCCCTTTTTTTGTCTTCTCATTCTGTCAGGGGTTCTGGAGTTCTTACTCTGGTTCTAGCTACTTATATGCACAAAGCACTTCTCGGCCTCAGTTTCTGTAACTCTCAACATGACAGGATTGCACTGATCGTCTCTGAAATGGCTGTAACTCTGCACTGAAGAGAATCTGGAGTATTTGGTGTCTGTTTTGGGTTTGGGCTCGTGGGAGATACATAGTAACATGATGTCAGATTTGTTGTCTTGCTGTAGGACTAAAGACTAAACAAGGCATAATTCATGTGAGCTTGAGAACTGATTAATTCATTGGGAATATGTTAAACATTTCTACATAAATAATAGAGTATTAGTGAGAGAAGTGAATAAGACCCTTAAGTGTTTTCTAGCCCATCTGTAAGTTACCATATAATAAGTTATTGTATTAATGTTAGTTACAATTTTTCAGGATGGGGATTCAATTAGTTTCATGTATTTTCAAGGTGATTACCACAGTCTAATGTAAAGCATGTGTTACACTAGAAGCCATTATGGGTTTTCTTAATATGACATCTGATTTTCTGAAAAGTAGTGATTCTCAAAGCTTCGTTGTTCTAACCAATGTCATCACTCAGTTTTTATCAGCTTAAATAAAGACTAGCGATTGGACAGGGAGTTGCTGGCATATTCAGATTTTGGCCCAGCTGAATGCTCACTAAACAACTTACTCCAACAGCTGAAAAGGTCAGAAGTTAAATATGGTGAAGAGAGTCCAGTTCCTGGTTTCACAAAGTACAGCCGTCTGTGCCCTCTTCCCCTCTAGGCTTCAAATCCAGCCTTCAAACACATTGGCAAGAAGAGGTTAAAGGAGCTCATTACATTAATAACCAAAGGAAAGACACTAGCAGCCTTGTCTTTTTCATTTTGCTGCCTGTGTGCGGGAACAGCATCAGGGTCCAGGGTAGGAACCTATTGAAGGGTGCTAAGGGAAGTTAGGAAGAGCTTGTCAGATGGCGGGTAAGAAATCACTAAATTCTTATCTTATAGAAAATGGCTTTGGTTTTCCGTAGACATTAACAGTTCTTGCCTGTATGATCCTTTTCGGTAATAACATGCTCTGGGACACAGCACTGTGCCCCCTTCAACATGCTGCCACAAATCTCCTATCCCTCGTGTGACGGGAAAGCCAGCCTGAGAGTGACCCTGGCCTCGTGGATGGCATGATGTCACATGACTGCTGTCATGGTGTGATGCATAGTCGTTTGATTTTGAGGGAGGGAGAGGCTCTCTCTTCTAGCGCTATCTTGTCAGTAGTCTAGCACCAAGGTGGGTGGGTTTTTAAAAATCAGTAATAGTAAAATTAAGGCTGAAGGTTTTGAATAATTTTTCTAAATTTTTAAAAATTTCACAACATAGTCTTTATCAAAGAATTGATTTTTATATAAATTGAGTAATTGATAAAGACACATTATAAAGATGACCATGTTTTCTAAGGAAAGAGAAATTCTACTGACTTGGGAAAGTTTTTTTCCACTCCTGTCTTTGCTTTTCTCTAAGTCACAGCTTGCAGCCTTTTTTTTTTTTTTTAAAGATTTTATTTATTCAACAGAGATAGAGACAGCCAGCGAGAGAGGGAACACAGGCAGGGGGAGTGGGAGAGGAAGAAGCAGGCTTATAGTGGAAGAGCCTCTGTGGGGATCCCAGAATGCCGGGATCACGCCCTGAGCTGAAGGCAGACGCTTAACCGCTGTGGCACCCAGGCGCCCCTGCAACCTTGATTTAATGAAACAATAATGTTTTTTTGTTTGTTTGTTTGTTTGTTTGGTTTTTTTTTTTAGACATTTTATTCATTGGACACAGACAGCGAGAGAGGGAAAAAAAAGCAGGGGGAGTGGGAGAGGAAGAAGCAGGCTCCCAGCAGAAGGAGCCTGATGTGGGGCTCGATCCCAGAACACCGGGATCACGCCCTGAGCTGAAGGCAGACGCTGAAGGAGTGAACCACCCAGGCGCCCCAACAATAACGTGTTTTTGAAAGTGAGCAGCCAGCTTTGTGTGCTGGTATGTTTTAAGAATTTGTGAATATGGGGCACCTGGGTGGCTCAGTTGGTTAAGCGTCTGCCTTTGGCTCAGGTCTTGATCTCAGGGTCCTGGGATCAAGCCCTGCATGGTGGGGGGGGGGCGTCCCTGCTCAGTGGGGAGTCTGCTTCTCCTTCTGCCTCTCCCCCTGCTTGTGCACTCTCTGTCTCTCCCTCTCAAATGTATTAAAAAAAAAATTGTGCATGTGTCAAGGATGAAGGCAGAACTGGAGGTACACGTAAGGGACTTGCTGAAATGAAATCCCAGTGAAATAAAAGGCTACTGATACCCTTCATTGTAGGGATTTCATTTTTGAAGAAAACTTCACAACTGGATTGTTTCTTTTACTTTGGGGTCTGAATCAGAGTCCGGAAGCGTATCGCCCACCAGGCACCCGAGGCTGCAGGTAGAGTGTGCAGCACGTTTCTCCTTTGAGGCCGATTGCTTTCTCTGAGAACAGGAATGGAAGGAAAGCCACACCGTAATGTCATCAGGTTCACTTCTTAATCTGTTGTAATCCAGCATATTTGTACATGTTGAGGTTGGTAACTACAGAAATATTAATGTAGTCCCACCTGCGTATTCCTAGACCTTTAATTTGGAGAATGCATGTATTTGAGAGAGAGTATGAGTGGGGGAGGAGCAGAGGGACAAGCAGACCCCCCGCACTGAGCAGGGATCCCAACACATGGGGCTCAGTCCCAGGACCCTGGGATCATGACCTGAGCCAAAGGCAGACAGTTAACTGAGCCACCCAGGTGCCCTAATTAATTCTAAAATTAAAAACAAAAACCTGTAGAAAATGCGAAACCTATTTTTTAAAAAAGTATGTGGAAGAAGATAAAGCCCTGTAATCCCACCAGCTAGAAATAGCTTCAGTTTGAAATGTATGTTAGGGCCATCCAGCTGGCTCAATTGGAAGAGTATGCAACTCTTGATGTCAGAGTCATGAGTTTGAGCCCCATGTTGAGTGTAGAGATTCCTTAAATAAACTTTTAAAAAGCGCCATGTATCTTGGACTGTTTGGGACTGTGCACACTGTGTATTCTGTAACCTGGTGTATGTTGTGAGCATCTCCATATATCCTTAAGCCAGTGTCTCCCAGTCTTTTTCCCATTGTCATTCCTGAGGACTCTACACAGTTTTGTCCTAATCACTCCACCCCATCCCCCCCGAAAGTGTAATACTGCGGCTATTCTGTATATTTTGTTTATGTGCTTTGCTTCTGGGGGCCACAAATCATTGTAATATCTAACTTAAGATTTTTTTCACACCCTCAAGAAACACTCCACCCCTTCAAGAATGCATGTCTTCACGATTCTTCAAGATACTATTTTTTAATAACTGTGTGGCTGTGCCATGCTTTATTTAATTGTTCTCTGCCTCCTTAACGATCTGAACACTTGAATTAATCATTTGGGTTTGGGTTGGGTTTTTTAATTTATTTTTGCCATTTTAGATAATACTAGAATAAATTTTTGTACAAAAATCTGTGTGCACTCCAAATTCCTATAAAATTACATGACTTCCTGTTCAGTTTGTGATGATGTTGACATGTTTAGCAAACAATCTAATAATTTTGAATGTCCTTTGCTCTCCTCTTCTACCATCTCACCCCCTCACCTCCTCCGAACACTCGGAAGAAAGATACTGTGCTATTTATTGTTTATGTCCCAGGCACTTACCTAGTTTTAATCTTCACGTCAGTGTTAAGGAATAGGTAGTATCCTCAGCTGAGAATATGGAGTCTTTCTTGAAGTGAGCTATCCAAGGTCACTTACCCAGTCAGAAGGGGAGGAGGGTACACCCAGAAATACTTCACTGCAAAGTGCAAGCTTTTAACCCACTTATTATGCTGGACATGAGGAGGTAGTTGCGTGGGGACCAGAGGGCTGATGGCTCCAGTGGAATAATTAGGCCCATAGAGATGGCCAAGGCAGAAGCCATGACTTCATTGCAGGATGTCTTTGTCCCCTCGTTGGAAAAGATCCCTTGAGGATCTGTTGTTTCCAGGACCAAACCAAGTGTTGGGGAGGATTAAAGGAAGGTAGAAAGCAGTTCCCACCCTGCCCTGACCACTCCTGGTGGGAGAGAGAGTCACCCAAGCCCCAGCTGTGAGACTTGGGAGTGTGGTCTAGCTCATTGAGCCTTGCTGTTCTGATTCTTAAAACTGAATGACTAGTACCTATCTTATTTACCTCCTAATAGTTAAAAGCCTACATGCTTTTAACAGTGTGAAAGCATAAAAAGTGTTTTATGAATTCATATTTGTGATTTTTTTTTGAGAGAGAGAGAGAGAAGGAGCAGACTCCCTGCCGAGCAGGGAGCCTGACGCGGGGCTCAATCCCAGGACCCCGAGACCATGACCTGAGCCGAAGGTGCCCCTGAATTCATATTTGAATCGATAGGAAACGATAGAAGGCTTAGACCCGGTGAGAGTGGGGCATGCAGGCTTATGAGGAGCTCGGTATAGGGCTGCAGAGGAGGCAGCTGTGAACCCACAGCCGAGAAGCGGCACAAGGTGTCAGAGTTGCAGCAGCCACGCTGCACCCGAAAACTTAGAAGCAGGCACTGTCTCTCGAGCATACCCTACATGGCCAAGCTTTACTTCGTGATAGTTCTCAAAAAGGTATGCAGGCAGTCACCCGCTTATCAGGCAAGAGCCGGGCACTGGTGTGTTCCCCAAAAGTGTACATGTATGGAGACAGTTTTTCCACTCGCCCGTTAGGTCTGTTCCCTAGGCCAATGAGAATTCAACAAGACCAGAATGGACTGGGTGGCCCCATAGTGACCTGTCAGAGACTATTTAAACAGCCCCAACCGTGGGCAGAAAGCAGCTGTCTGGCCCGTGTTCTCAGCGTCCTGTCTCCCCGCCCCCCCGCCCCAGGTTTGCGGTACTAGCCAGTCTCTTTCTTCCTGAGGGTTTTCTTGTGTGTTTGATGCTCAGACTCTGGGCTTAGAAAAGCTTGCTATAGAAGAGAGGGACTGCACTGAGCAGGAGTTTTGGAAAATATTGACAACCCCGTTCCCCTTTAAAATATCAAATTCTTAGGTGTTCTTCCTACTTTCAGGCCAAAATTTAAGCTTTTCCCTTTATATTGTACCGATAGTGCATTTGCCAGTTGATTTCTTTTCTAGTCTCTTCACTACCCACTGACAGCAGGACATGAGGTATTAAAAATGAAATGTAGTTTAGTCACTCATTCTCTAAAATAATTGAAAAAGCTAAATACAAAAACCACAGTAGCTTTTAGCTGACCCTTCACACTCACTACGTAAGCCCAGTACTAAACCAAACTGCTCTTTAATTGACTGATGGTTTTAGGAGGAGCTGCCATGATGTGGGCTACGGAGCAGGGTTTCATGTGCGTCTTTGCTCCTCCTCCAGAGATTTCCCACCTGTCCCAGCTGTCCAGTTCCACTACCAAATGTGAGTTTCAACTATTTTGAGAACACTTAAGCACATCAGAAAAATGAATGATTCCATTTTACTTGTACCAGATCACTGATGTACCCCCTCAAAGCATGTCACTGAGTTCATCACAGAAGACCGTGTCTCCTTGTGCCTTCTACAACGGGGTTAGGACTGCGCATGTTCCCCCAGCCCCCGCCAAAAAAAGAGAAAATGTGAGACCGGCACCAACTGGATAACCTCCTCTGACCCTCACTCCACGTTACCATAAGTAGATCCAAATCCTTCTAGAAAATTTGAAAGGCATATCCCCATGTATCAGTGGTATAAATAGAACGGCTTCAGCAGCCCCTGGGATGGTGTCTCTCCAAGGTGGACTGGAAGCGGCCTGGCCTTGGCGAGGCATCACCCTCTAAATATAAAGATGAGTTCGTTCAGCCTTTGCAGAAGGAAAAATTGTTACCCATCCTAGAGTGCGATGTCCTTGTCCTCTCTACTGGGAGGAAGGTCGGGCAAGGTTTCATTTAGTAAGGGCGCTTCACCCATTCCACCACTGGGTCGTGGGTGGTGGCCCTTGCCTTTCAGTCCCAGGACAGCGACACTCTTAGCCCCACTAACGACCCCACCAGGTCAGTCCGGGAGAAAGAGAACACCCCCCAAATTCACTCCCTTCATGAACGTCCGGGTGCGCTGCGCGTCACAGGCGAACAGCTCCGGGTGCCCTGGCTTTGCGCCAGGCGCTGCCAGAGCCGCCGACCCGGGCTGTCCCCGGGAGCCCTGCGCCGCCTCCTCCTCCTCCTCCCCGCCTCTCCGGCCTCTCGTCCCGCCGCCAGTTGTCTGACCCGCGACAGCTGCGCGCCCTCCCGCCGCCGGTGGCCCTCTCCGAGGTGGGGGCGGGGGCCGACTTGGGTCAGCCCTGTGAATTGGGGAGTTCAGGGGTGGAGAGGAGAAATGAAGTTCACTGGCGGGGGACGGTCTGCTTCCTCCGCTTTCTGGGACACCGGTGTGACTGCTCCCCCGTCTTGTCCCACCACTGGGACATGGCTCCCTCCTCCCTGTAGCCGCGCGTGGGGTTTTGGGGATCTGAGTAAACCCAAAGAAGGGTTGAAATGTGGGAGGCACCATTCCGAGCGCCCAGTGCGAGCACAGCGGACGGGGTGGAGAGGCCTTTCAGACAGGTGCAGCTCCGGGAGCGCAGGCGCACACTCGCACCCACTGGCGCGCGCGGTGACCCTTGCCCCACCCCATCCCCTCGGGCGGGCAACTGGGCCGGGTCGGAAGGGGCCGACCAGCCGGGGAGACTCTCCATATACGGCCCGGCCCGCGTTACCTGGGCTCGGGCCAGGCCGCTCCTTCTTTGGTCAGCTCAGGGGACCCGGGCGGGGGCCCAGGCCGCGAGCCGGCTGGGGGAGGGGGCTCTAGTGCCCAACACCCAAATATGGCTCGAGAAGGGGAGCGACATTCCTGCGGGGCGGCGCGGGGGGGACGCCCGCGGGCTATATAAAACCTGAGCGCGAGGACCAGCGGCCACCGCAGCGGACAGCGCCGAGAGAAGCCTCGCTTCCCTCCCGCGGCGACCGGGGCCCGAGCCGGAGAGCAACAGGTGTAGCCACCCGCCCAGGTAGGGCGGGAGTGGGGGAGGGGACCGGGTACAGGAGAACAATAGGACAGGGGGACAAGGTGACAGGGTACCACCGAGGGGAGCCTGGAGAACTCAGGGGTAGAACCCAACCGACTCATTTGATCAGCTCCAAGGCCTACTTTCCGCCCCCTGCGTCTGGGTCCTCAGAGCCACACGCGCTTTATAGAGGAGTCACGACACAGTGTTTGGAAACGTCTCCAAACTTATCCCCAGCCCCTTGGGCTCCGCTACCTGGCGTTTAGTGTGTGCCAGGTAGATTAAAGGTTTTGCTTTCGTCGTCGCAAGGGCAATACCCTCCCAACGAAGGACAGAGCCAAAGAGCAGCAGGGGCCACAATTCTCTGGGTTGGCCATCAGGCGAAAAGGTGCCTCAGGAGGGTCCGGAATGGGCCAATCCTCCCTGTATGGAGCACCAAAGCCCCTCCCACGGGCAGGTCCTTGCACCGGCACGCTTGCCCAGCTAGCAGGTATCGCCAGTCCTCACCTCCTAGGTGAGGCCGCCTAGGCGCGGAGAGGGTGGGCGCCAGCGCCTGGCTCCTGCAGCGGGGAGCCTGCAGCGAAGGCAGAGAGGTCTCGGCGGACCCTGTGCTGGGGTTCCCGGGGTGGAGAAATTCTCCATGTGGTCGCGACGACCCTGTGCCCCTCTCCCCGTAGCAGCGCAGCCCTGAGCCTGGGGAGCGAGGCTCGGGACGGGTCCCTTTGGCTGCTCCCTTGCCGGTTGAGCGCGGATCCGGGCTGGGGGTGTCCGTCAGTCCCCAGGAAGGGAGGGCTCTCGGGCCAGCGGGGCCTCCTGTGCTGACGCGCCGTGTGTCTCCACGGCCTTCCTGTCCTTTGCAGAAATCAGACACCATGTGTGACGAAGACGAGACCACCGCCCTCGTGTGCGACAATGGCTCCGGCCTGGTGAAAGCCGGCTTCGCCGGCGACGACGCCCCTAGGGCCGTGTTCCCTTCCATCGTGGGCCGCCCTCGCCACCAGGTCAGGCTGCCTCTCGGCGGAGGGGTCCGGGCCGGGGTCCCCGTGGAGCCAGGCCCCGTGCCTCTCTGAGCCTCGGTAACGTGGGCGTGGTGTCTCCGCTCCGCAGGGCGTCATGGTGGGTATGGGCCAGAAAGATTCCTACGTGGGCGACGAGGCTCAGAGCAAGAGAGGTATCCTGACCCTGAAGTACCCCATTGAGCACGGCATCATCACCAACTGGGACGACATGGAGAAGATCTGGCACCACACCTTCTACAACGAGCTCCGCGTGGCCCCCGAGGAGCACCCCACCCTGCTCACCGAGGCCCCCCTCAACCCCAAGGCCAACCGCGAGAAGATGACCCAGATCATGTTTGAGACCTTCAACGTGCCCGCCATGTACGTGGCCATCCAGGCCGTGCTGTCCCTCTACGCCTCCGGCCGTACCACCGGTGAGTGCGCGCGGCCCCGGCCCCAACCCCCGCTCCCGCCCGCAGCCGGCGCCGGCCGACTGGCGCCCGCTCACTCCCCGCCGTGTCCTCCGCCCTGCCCCACGCGCAGGCATCGTGCTCGACTCTGGCGACGGCGTCACCCACAACGTGCCCATCTATGAGGGCTACGCCCTGCCGCACGCCATCATGCGCCTGGACCTGGCCGGCCGCGACCTCACCGACTACCTGATGAAGATCCTCACTGAGCGTGGCTACTCCTTCGTGACCACAGGTGCGCGGCGCTCCGGGCACCCCGGGCGTGCTGGGTGGCGCGCGGGCCCCGGGGCCCTACACTGAGCGCTCCTCTCCTGCCCCTGCCCCCTACAGCTGAGCGCGAGATCGTGCGCGACATCAAAGAGAAGCTGTGCTACGTGGCCCTGGACTTCGAGAACGAGATGGCCACGGCCGCCTCCTCCTCCTCCCTGGAGAAGAGCTACGAGCTGCCCGATGGTCAGGTCATCACCATCGGTAACGAGCGCTTCCGCTGCCCGGAGACGCTCTTCCAGCCCTCCTTCATCGGTGAGTACCGCTCGCCGGCCTCCCCGGGAGCCCTGGGACCGCGCCCGTCCCCGCGCGTCCCCGCCCGTCCCCCGGGTCGCCCCCCGCCGGCTCACGCTCCTCCCTGCGGCCCCCAGGCATGGAGTCGGCGGGCATCCATGAGACCACCTACAACAGCATCATGAAGTGCGACATCGACATCAGGAAGGACCTGTACGCGAACAACGTCATGTCGGGGGGCACCACCATGTACCCCGGTATCGCTGACCGCATGCAAAAGGAGATCACGGCGCTGGCCCCCAGCACCATGAAGATTAAGGTGGGCGGCGGCCCGCGCCTCTGCCCCCGCGTGGGCTCCGGGGTGCGGGCTTCGCCCTCCTGACGCGCTCACTGTCTTGCAGATCATCGCCCCACCTGAGCGCAAGTACTCGGTGTGGATCGGCGGCTCCATCCTGGCCTCGCTGTCCACCTTCCAGCAGATGTGGATCACCAAGCAGGAGTACGACGAGGCCGGCCCATCCATCGTCCACCGCAAATGCTTCTAGACCCCATTCCACCAACAGCGCTCGAATTCTCCTCAGGACGACACATCTGCTCAGGTTGCAGGTGGCTGACCTCGAGTCACCGCGCAGCAACTTTGTCTCTAACAACTTGAGTTGCTGCCGCCGCAACCCGACGCAATGTTTATAACGTGTACATACATTAACTTATTTACCTCATTTTGTTATTTTTAAAACAAAGCCCTGTGGAAGGAAATGGAAAACTTGAAGCATTAAACTCAGCCATTCTGTCTGTTGGGGGGCCCCATCTTCTTGTGTCACTTTTCACAATACTCGGAATGAGTGCGCTCCTTGCCACACCATTAGTTAAGTCTTCCCACGCTCACGGTTTCCCCCTCTGGATCAGATCCATTCCCAAACACTGGCAGGCCGGTCAAGGGTCCGACCTGGCCCTCCGGTGTGTGATGAGGAATCCCTCCCTCTGCAGGGCGCTGCAGTGAGTAGCAGGCTCTAGGGTGCCCGCGGGGCGGGTGGCTCTGGTCAGCCACAGGCATCGGGCGCTGTCCACGGTGCTGGAGCCCGAGAGCCGCTCCCTCTACCGCGGGTCGGGCACTCCCTTAAGGAAATCAGTATTCCCCCCCCCTTTTTTTTAATAATATTTTTTAATTATATTATGTTAGTCACCATACAGTACATCCCTAGTTTTTGATGTAAACTTCCATGTTTCATTACTTGCGTATAACACCCAGTTCTCCATGCAATACGTGCCCTCCTTAATACCCATCACCAGTCTATCCCATTCCTCCACCTCCCTCCCCTCTGAAGCCCTCAGTTTGTTTCCCAGGGTCCATAGTCTCTCATGGTTCATTCCCCCTTCTGTTTACCCCCCCTTCATTCTTCCCTTCCTTCTCTTACCGATCTTCCTATTTCTTATGTTCCATAAATGAGTGAAACCATATGATAATTGTCTTTCTCTGCTTGACTTATTTCACTTAGCATAATCTCCTCCAGTCCCGTTCATGTTGCTGCAAATGTTGGGTAATCGTTCTTTCTGATGGCTGAGTAATATTCCATTGGATATATGGACCACATCTTCTTTTTTTTTTTAAATTTTTTTTATGATTTTATTTATTTATTCGACAGAGATAGAGACAGCCAGCAAGAGAGGGAACACAAGCAGGGGGAGTCGGAGAGGAAGAAGCAGGCTCACAGCAGAAGCGCCTGATGTGGGGCTCGATCCCACAATGCCGGGATCACGCCCTGAGCCGAAGGCAGACGCTTAACCGCTGTGCCACCCAGGCGCCCCTGGACCACATCTTCTTAATCCAGTCATCTGTTGAAGGGCATCTTGGCTCCTTCCATGATTTAGCTATTGTGGACAATGCTGCTATGAACATTGGGGTGCATATGGCCCTTCTCTTCACTATGTCTGTATCTTTGGGGTAAACACCCAGTAGTGCAATGGCTGGGTCATAGGGTAGCTCAATTTTTAACTTTTTAAAGGACCTCCACACTGATTACCAAAGTGGCTGTACCAACTTGCATTCCCACCAACAATGTAGGAGGGATCCCCTTTCTCCACATCCTCTCCAATAATTGTTGTTTCCTGCCTTGTCAATTTTTGCCATTCTAACTGGCATAAGGTGGTATCTCAGTGTGGTTTTGATTTGAATTTCCCTGATGGCTAATGATTTTGAACATTTTTTCTACTGAATCTTGAGATCTAACTGGAGGGGTTGTGTTCTGCATTTAATGAACCAGTTTTCATTTGTAAGTGGAGACAATCACTTCTCTTCCAGACTGGGAAGTCCTTTGCTTCATGCCAAGGTGATGGTGGTATAAAAATGTGCCTCTTCCAGGGTGGGGCTGGGGAGGAGTGTTGCACAGAGGTGGGAGCAGGGTGGGGAAGGACAGTGCCTGCTGGGCATGCACAGACACCCAGGGCAGCCCAGCAAAGGGGTTTCTGCAGGGAGACACTGGCACTGGAAGAAGAAGGGTAAATAAGGGAGGAGGAACACCACCCCCGCCTTCCCACCACTGGCCATGTTCTAAAGTCACAAAACATACTAACAGAGGCAAATTTCTATGGGAGATCATAGTACCTACTTGTTTAAAAAACAGCTTAATGTTTTCTAGTCAAGATTACCAAGGACAGTGGTACTTAAATAAAATAGATTCTGACTCAAAGAAGGTAATAAACTTTTTTGAAAATAAGCCTATAAGTAGAATTAACAATATGCAATGTTATAGGCCACATAGCCACATGTTTATTCATTCTCTCCTTCTATGGCCTATTGAAAAGTTTCTGAACTCCTTGAGGCCTCTACGGTGGGAACACTGCCAAACCCAGATATCAAGGAAATCAGTAATTTGGTATAGAATTTAAAATTTTAATAAAACAAGTCTATGATGCCATAGACCTTTGACACTGCTCTTCTACTGAAAAAAAATGTGCAAATATTATTAATGCTGGAAATGTGCCAAATCTAAAAATTATTTTCCTTACTGACACTTCTCTAAAAACAACAACAACAACAAAACATCACACATTTTATTAGTGTTCTGTCATCTTTCCTGCTTTCCTATTAGTTATGAGTATAGGTATTTGGTAAATTGCATTACCTCTATTTGCCCTGACAGAGGATGTTGGGTGTGGTATAGTAAAGAATGAGTCTTTTGAAAATATGTATCTAGAGCATATACAAATGTTTGTGCTGCATGAGGGGAGAAATAACTGAGTCCAGCAGCTCTAAGAGTGTTTGTAGTAATAGGAATCACGAAGTCCCTGTGTGGTGGCAGTGGAGCGAATAATACTTCTGATTCCCCAACTGAACAGCAGTCTCAGAGAATCAATTTTTGGAGCTGTGAGAGAACTGAAAAACAACACAACATTCCCCCCACCCATTGCTTATGCTGTGTTTCCTTAGACTTGGCAGTGGGACTTATCAGCGCTCTTATTTCCTTCTCACAAAAGCTTGTGAAGTTGTTACCAATTTGTTTTCATTAAATTTATATTACTAGCGTTCAGTTGAAGAAAGAAGGATAGTGAAGAATATGCGAAGAGAGACTGTGTCAGGATTAAAAAGGAAGGATTAACGTTGAGTGGGAGAAATGAAACGATCCAGTACCACAGTAAACCCTAAATGCTATCATTAAAACCTGTGGAAGTTCGAATTGGACCATGGATTATCAGTGTCCCTCCCAGCTGCATCTGTCTCCTGACCTATTATTCCAGATGTGGCAGAACCCACAAAAGGTTAATGAAATACTTTGTTGCCCATCTACCGTTTGCAGGGCGTACAGAGGGCTAAGAAATGGTCCCAACCTTGAGAGTTTGGTGTCATGATCCCTAATATCACTGGGCACTTATTCCTTGACTCTGATTACCACAAAGCCTGTCGGAGCTCCCGGAGGCAGGGCCCACTCTGCACTGTGACCGTCAGATGCTGTGGACACAGTGGCTGTTTTGTAGCCTGTTCAGCCACTTGCCACTCGGAGGCTGGCTTCCCTCCCATTGTTTTCTGACAAGGCTGGATGGGTTCCAAATATTGGTTCTTATGGGGAAACACATCCCTCATTGTGCTCAAGAGGGTCTGCCCTGCCTCTGGTGTTGGGGACACAGAGTAGCACTGCCTCTTACAGGGTAGTGCCTCAGCCCCGAGGACTGGAGGCGGAAATGGGCTCGTGCCACAGACCCGCACTGCCATGTGGGCATTTGTGTGGTCAGCTTACCTACCTGACTGCTTCCTTCTCCTCTTTGTCTCATTTCTGTCACTTTCATTTCCTTTCTGTCCTGTACTGTCCTTTGGAAGACATCCATTTCAGCACCGTTGATACGTCATAGTTCTTTTGAGTAATTACCATAAGCCAATGATGTGTCTCAAGTGCAGGTGTCAGAAAAAAGTGGAGAAAGTCTGGGTTTGGTAGCGCTCTGTCTGGGTAGGCAGCACAGTAGGAACCACGGGATTCTGGGCCACCTGTCTCCTTGTCACCCACAGCCAGAGCCAGCTCCCAAGCCGTCATGGGCTGTACCTTTGAAGGTGGTTTAAGGAGGCAAAGGCAGCTGGAGGTTAGTCAGATGTGAATGAGGAACATGTTAGGCTTCACCAAGGGTGGTCCTGTCACACGGGAAGCTGGAGGACCTGTCACTGGGTGAAGGAGCCCCGAGCCCTCTGATTGACCCTGTCCCTCTTATCCATTTCTTAATGGCTTCTCCTGATAATGAACAGTTTCTGAGAGTGATATGTGAGTGAGTCAAGGACAGATTGTGGAAGGTGAAAGGATGACACCGCTGGTTCTCATGTGGGTCAATCGTATCAGGATTGCCTTTTGTGTGATCAAAACCCCGTCACTGTGCAGAGTTGCTGGTCGCTAGAGCTGACCTCAGGAATGACCTCTATGTCCTGGGCCAAGGGGCAACCCCAGCACCCTTCGATCCTTATCCTACCACATCTTCAGTTCTTTCCTACATGGCACCTATCTTAGGATCCTGTGGTTGTTGTAACAAATTACCACAAAGTAGGTGGCTTAAAACAACAGGAGTTAACTTTTTCACAGTTCTGGAGGCTACAAGTTCAAGATCAAAGTGGTGGTGGGATTGGTATCTTTTGAGGCCTCTCTCCTCGGCTTATAGATGGCCATCTTCTCCCTGTGTCTTCGTCTTCCCCCTTTCCATGTCTGGGTCCAGATTTCCTCCTTATAGAACATCAGTCATGCTGGATTTAGCGCTCACCCTAGTGACTTCATTTCAATTTAATCACCTCGTTAAAGACACTACCCCTGAATACAGTCTCATTCAGAGGCACTGGGTGTTAGGACTTCAACGTTTCAGCCCCAAATAGGGGGGTGGCAATTTAACCCACTATAGTACCTAAGAAGCCCTATAACAATTCATTTGTATTAACATTAACAATTCATTTTAATAGGTCATGCATCTTTTATGTTAATATTGTGTCTATGCTATAGGAAGCACTTTCACATACATGAACTGATTTTAGCTTATAAGGTAGTTAAAATAGAGACTATTATGCTACTTTCATAAATGATAAAAGTGAGGCTTCAAGACTGAATGACTTGCCCAAGTTTATAAATTAGGAAAAGTGGTAGAGCGAAGACTTGGACCTGGAACTCTTGACTCTATTCTTTTACTTTCAACCTTTGTATGTCCTTATATTTTATATGTATTTCTTGTAAACAGCATATGACTAAATACAGCTGGATAATTCTGTCTTTTAATTGAAACACTTGGCCCATGTACATTTGGTGCAATCACTGACATTTTTGGGTTAAATCTATGATTTAACCAGTGGGGAGCCTGCCGTGGGGCTCAATCTCATGACCCTGAGATCGTGACCTGAGCCAAAATCAGTAGTTGGACATCCAGGTGAGTGAGCCACCCAGGTGCCCCCATTCTATCTTTTTAAACCCCCAGATATTATCATTTGTTATATATCAGCCAAGGCTTTAACCTCCTCAAGATATTGTAATTGTTTTATGCAGTTTAGATTTACTTGTATATTAACAATTTTCTTTGCCCATTTCTTCCTTTCTATGGATCCTTTCCAAGTGGGATCATTGTTTTTCTGCTTCAGCACACAGTCTTTAGGATTTTTTTCATGAGAATCTGTTGGTTGCAGTATCACTTAGTCTATGAATGTCTCTTTCTCCTTCATTCTTGTCTATGAATGTCTATGAATGTCTCTCCTTCATTCTTGAGAGAATTTTTTCCTGAATATAGAATTCCTGATTGACAGTTACTTCTTTCGCTATATTGAAAATGACATTTCTTTACCTCCCGAGTGCATTGTTGCTGTTGAAGTGTCTACAGTCAGCCTGGTATTTCCCTCTCCCCTTTTTTGTTTTTGTTTTTGTTTTTTGGGTTTTCTTGTTGTTGTTGTTCTTTTTTTTTTTTAAGATTTCTCTTTGCCTTTGATATTCTGCAGTTTCTCTGAGATGTACCTAATTGTGGGTCTCTTTTTTACTTATCTTGTTTGGAATTCATGAGCTTTTCGAATATGTGGATTGGTGTCTTTTCAACAGGTTTGGGAAATTATCAGCCATTATGTCTTCAAATACTGCCTCCAGTCTCATGTTTTCTCTCCTTTCATTCTGAAGAATTGACAAATTGGGCTTCACTAAGATTAAAATACTCTTCATCAAAGGACATCATTAGAAAAATGAATAGTCAAGTCTAGTACTGGGAGAAAATATTTGCAAAATATACCTGACAAAGTCTTGGTATCCAGGCTACATAAAGAATCCCTACAATTCAATAACAAACAGATAAAAATGCAGCAAAATGGAGGAAATATTTTTGAACAGACTCTTCACAAAAGAAGATATGCAAATGGCCAATAAGATGAGCACATGATCATACTTGTTAGGATGGCTATTGTCAGAAACAAACAAACAAAGAGAACAGAATAACAAATGTTGGCGAGAATGTGGAGAAATTGGAAATCTTGTGCATTGCTGGTAGTAAGGTAAAATGGTGCAGCCTTTGTGGAAAATAGTATGGAAATTCCTAAAAAAATTAAAGATAGAAGATACGATCCAGCAATTCTACTTGTGGGCACATACCCAAAGAAATACAAGCAGGGACTCAAAGAGGTATTTGCACAACCATGTTCAGAGGAGCAGATTCACAATAATCAAAAGATGGAAGCAGCCCAAGTGTCCAATGATGGATGATTGGATAAACAAAATATGGTATATGTGTACAATGGAATATTATTCAACCTTAAAAGGGAAGGAAATTCTGACACACACTACAACATGGATGAACTTTGAGGACATTATACTAAGTGAAATAAAACAGTCCTGCAAAAGCAAATACCATATGATTCCACTTATATGACATACCTAGTGTAGTCAAATTCATAGAGGAAGAAAGTAAAAGGGTGGTTGCCAGAGGCTGGGAGGAGGAGGGAAAGGAGAATTAGTGTCTAATGGGCACAGAGTTTCAGTTGGGGAAGATGAAAGAGTTCTGGAGATGGATGGTGGTGATGGTTGCATGATAAAGTGAATGAAGTTAATGCCACAGAACAGATGATTAAAATAACAAATTTTATGCTATGTATATTTTACCCCAATTTTAAGAAAAGATAAGCACATGAAAAAGTGCTCAATATTTTTAGTCATTAGAAAGAGACAAAATAAAAGAACCATCAGATGCTACTATCTATCTACTATTACAGCAAAAATGAAAAAGACTGACAACACCAGATGCTGACTGGCATGTGGAACAACTGGAATTTTCATACTCTGAGCGGGAATGCAAAATGGTACCATCCCTTTGGAAAACATTTGGAAGTTTCTTATCAAACTAAACATATACGTGCTCTAATAACGGATCATTCTATTTCTAGGAATTCATCCACAAAGGTTAAAAACATATATTCACAAAAGGACTTGGACAAGTATGCTAATAGCAGCTTTATTCATAATAGTAAAAACTGGAAACAGCAGGGTCCCTGGGTGGCTCAGTTGGTTAGGCCTCTGACCCTTGACCTTAGCTCTAATCTTGATCTCAAGGTCATGAGTTCAAGTCTCACATTGGGCTCCATGTTGGGCATGTAACCTACTTGAAACAAAACAAAACAAAACAAAAGCAACCGGAAACAGCTCAGGTATCCATCAGGAGAAAAACAGACAAGCTGTGTGTGGTCATAAAATAGAATATTATTCAGTAATAGGAAGGAACAAACTATATATAGATACACACAACATGAATGGATCTCAAAAACATGCTGAGTGAAGGAAAAAGTATACAGAAGCCTACATATGTAATATTCCATTTATATGATATCCAAGAACAAGCAAAACCAGTCTGTGATATAGAAAAACCAGTACAGTGGTTGTCTCTGGGAAGTGGGGTAGAGATAGAGAAGTGACATTTGGGAACTTTTTGGGGTGAGAGAAATGTTCTATATTTTGATAAATACAAATTGTGTCAAACAGATCAAGTTCAGTGAGCATACAATTAAGATCTGTGTATTTCATTCAGCGTACGTTTTAATCAAAGGAAAAAATTGCAAGCAAAAATAGAACATCAGAACTTTTTTTTTTTTTTTAAAGTAATCTCTATGCCCAACATGGGGCTCAAACTCATGACCCTGAGATCAAGAGTCACGTGCTAGGGCACCTGGGTGCGCAGTTGGTTAAGCCACTGACTCTTGATTTTGGTTCAGGTCGTGATCTCAGGGTTGTGATGTCAGGATTGAGATCTCAGGGTCACGAGAGCAAGTCCTGTGTCAGGCTCCATGCGTAGTGTGGAGTCTGCTTGAGACTCTCTCTGCCTCTCCCCTCTGTGCATTCTCATTCTCTCTCTCTCTCTCTCTCAAATAAAAAAATGAATCTTAAGAAAAAAAAGTCACATGCTCTACTGACTGAGCCATTCAGGTGCACCAGAATATCGGATATGCTCTACATTAAAATTTTTTCATTACTTCTCTTTTCTTTCTTCTTTCTTTCTTTTCTTTCTTTTCTTTCCTTTCTTTCTTTTCTTTCTTTCTTCTTTCTTTCTTTCTTTCTTTCTTTCTTTCTTTCTTTCTTTCTTTCTTTCTTCTTTCTTCTTTTTAAGATTTTATTTATATTTCTTTGACTGAGAGAGGGAACACAAGCAGGGGGAGTAGGAGAGGGAGCGGGGAGCCCTATTCAGGGCTGGATCCCAGGACCCTGGGATCATGATCTGAGCCAAAGGCAAATGCTTAACTGAGCCACCCAGGTGCGCCTCATTACTTTTCATTTTAGGGGGTTTATCTGAATTGCATTGTGGCTAATTCTCTAACTGATAGTCCAATTTACTAATTCTTCCTTTTACTTAATTTATCATTAAGCTCTTTTGTGGACTTTTAAGTTTCTGTTATTAATTTTTTCCCTTATAGAAATTTTTAGATATTCTGTTTTGTTCTTTTCCAAATCAACTAGGTCATATTTCTATACTTTCTGTTCCCAATGGATATTTGTTAGCTTTTCTCTTACTTCTTTAATAAAGGATCCAAAGAAGTTTTTTTAAGATTTTATTTATTTGTTTGAGAGAGAGAGAGAGAGAGAGCACAAGCAGGGGGAGGGGCAGAGAGAGAGGGAGAAGCAGGCTCCCTGCTGATGTGGGACTCGATCCCAGGACCCTGAGATCATGACCTGAGCAGAAGGCAGACACTTAACAGACTGAGCCACCCAGGCACCCCTGCATCCAAAGGGTTTGTTTTTGGGGTTTTTTTGTTTTTGTTTTTTAACAATGTGGACCTAATAATCCCAGTAGCTGGACCTTGGAGTTTGTTTCCATTACCTGTTGTTTGGGTTCTTATTCATACTACCTTATTTCCATGTGTTTCCTGGTTGACAGTGTCATGTTCGCTGACCTTGAAGAATTACTTGTAGAACACTTGGAAACCTAGAATAAAAGTGCCTCTCTCCAGAAAGGATTTGTAGTTGCTTGTGCCAGGGATCTCCTAGGGTATAGCTAATCAGAAACGATGATAAAATTCACAGCTTGAGGTTTCTTGGTCCTCCCAGGTGATACAAAATGGGACCACAGACACATATGAGGACTCCTCTGTGTTCACGATTTCTTGGAAATCTGCCACCATGTGCTCAGGGTCAAGGCGACTTACCTTTCAGATGCTTGGCGTGTCAGTGCAGGGTAGGGCTTACTTCTGGTAAACTCCACCGCTCTTCCCCTGTGGTGTAGCCCTTCAGCTTCAGGGATGAAGGCCCCAAACTTTACAAAGTTGTTAAACCCCAAGTGCAAGGTAACCTAGATAAGTGAATGTTCTCAGGGCAAGAGCTGCTCCTAGAATGGCTGTACTTCTGGCTTCCCTTAGATGTTGGCCCTAGTAATTCTTTAGTATCTTGTCAACTCTTCGGTGCCTGTAAGATTTTTAAAATACTTTATCTGGCTTTTAAAAAGTTGTTTTCAACCGGAGTGTTGATTCTGAGAATTTAGCCTGCCATAGTCTCTAAAAATAGAACCCCACATCTCTTACTTCTCGGGCTTGGCTTTAGCCACCTCTGAGAAACAGCACAAATCTCATTTGCAGGCTTCAGGAATTTTGCCCCCAATTCTGCTGCCTTATTTTAAAGCTTGCTTTTTTTTTTCTTTGGGTCTAAAACTGCTCTGGGTCTGAAATATTCCCCAGGCTGGCAGGGTAGCAGCTGGGAGGGAGAGATGCCTGGAGCCCTTGCCCAGCCCAGCGCTAACGTGCCATGTGTCAACAGGGATCAGTTGAACCATGAAAAAAAAAATGAAGGGCAAAAGAGACAAAGGAACTGGGTCAAATTGATAAGTCACCACAACGACTTCTGCAAGTGGGTTGGTAGGTGATTTTTTTCTGCCCTTTTTATACTTCAATATTTCTTCCAACTTTATTTTTCTTCAAGAAATGTGCATTACATTAATATTAAAAATAGTCAAGTGAAAAACGGAAAAAAAAAAAAAAAACAACCCAGAAGAGAGGAGGCCTCAGTAGTCCAATAGTCCTGGATGGTATTTCCAGCAGCAGGGACGAGCTTGGGCAGATCCATTCCCAAGCCGGCTGGTGACCAGAGGCTGGGCTCCTGACAGACGCAGCAGCTTAGGGGCCTGGGCCGGGCAGGGGATCAGAGGACCGCTGGGTCATGCATGATCCCAAGATGGCACCAGCTGAAAGGAGCTAAACTGGCTCCTTTCATTTCTCTGCTCTGAGCTCCAGAGCAGTCCTGGGTGAACTTGGCAGACAACAGTGAGGAAGAGTCTCCGGGTTTCCAGAGACTGCATTCTGGTCCTGGATCCAACTCTAGTAGGAGGGGGAAGAGCCGCCATCCCTCACTCCTCAGACAGTGTATGATTCTGTCCTAGTCACACATGGGAGAGGAAGGAGAGGCTGTTCTGAACAACCTCAGGAAGCAGGACGAGCTGGTGAGCGAGGGCAAGGGGAAACGGAGGGCCACTGAAGAGTGTCTCCACGCCCAGGTTCCCTGCAAATTCCGCAGAGGCTCTCTTTCACACTTGGCCCTTCCTAAGCCAGAGCGCTCAAAATTCTCCCCTCCCTCCCTGTCCCTCCCCTCCCATCCACGTCTACTCACCAACCCGTTGTTACTGAGTATCTCTTCTACTCTAGGCACCGAGAGGTGCCTTACGGAATCACTTGACTGTACTTGAACTTCTTCAGTAAATGCTTAAGAGGGATGCCTCGTATGCGTCACATCTATCTCTGGAAGGTTCTCTGGAACGTGGGTTTTCCTCTACTTGTTTCAGACTTCCATAGCGCAGAGGGTGGAGGGCAGGGCCGCAGGGGTGGAGCCAGGCCCCAGGCAGAATGTGTGCTCAGAAGGCCAGGGACACTGAGGCTGAACAGCCTGCCCAGCTCTGCCTCCCGACAGGGGGGACCCCTGTATTTCTTCCTCCACCACTCTGGCACTGGAGGCCAGGAATCTGAAAGCCAGGGTCTCAGCACCTCTGAGATTAAAAGGACTTCACAGGGAAGGACACACACTGGCCTGGGCCAGGATTGGGGTGGGGGGCCACTGTCCTCACAGTGGGCTCTTCCTCTTTCTTCCCTGCCCCCTGGGCACCTTGTTTGCCGCACCCTCGCCCTGACCCTGGGCTCAGTGGCTGTATTTTTTCCAAAGGGCAATCTGGACGCCGTGGGGCAAATAGATATGTTCCAGGCCACAGGAGAATACAGGGTCATGGTTCACAGGCAGGGAAGTATCCTTTCCCTCCACCTAACTTCCTGGTTGTCCAAGGACACAGGTGTGGGGGCTGTCCTCATAAGTCTGAGAGGTCAAGACATCCAAAATCTAGTCCTGACTATTCCTCAGCTCATTTTCCAAAAGGATCCAGAACTGTGTGGCTCCATTGCCGTCTGCTTATTAGCACACGCGCCAGGCAGCGATTAATCTGCTGATTCATTCAACAAACATATACTGAGCATTTACTCTGCCCCCGGCACTGTGCCAGGAGATCAGATGGTGAGCCTGAGCCGAAGGCTCAGGGTCTCAGCCCTCAGGGGGCTCACAGTATCATGTTAATTAAATAGAACAAATCGATGTAACTCTAAATTTGACACAGGCTGACAGCACAGGAGAAGCCAAGGGCCGCAGAGGGGTTCGATGAGCACAACAGCTTGAGGTGGCTCTGAAGGCTCCCTAGAACTCCGCGGGCGGGGCGGGAAGGAGCAGCTCCTCCTTGATGGGGTGGGGTTGAAGCGGGGGCTCCCAGCCAGGAGGAGAGGCGGGTGTGGCGCGGGGTGTAGGGTGGTGTGCAGCGGGGGTGCAGAAGGAGCCACACCTGGCTTGAGCAGACCCTCCGGTGCAGAGTATACATTTTTTTCTTTAATCTAAGAGTGGCAGAAAGCCGCTGAACCATTTTAGGCAGAGACAGAGAGGGAACCTGGCATTGCCAGGGGCAGGAGGAAAGACTCCGTGACAGCTCTCAGGCCTCTGACTCATGTTAGGATGCTTTCTGAAACAGGGGAGCTAGTGAGCTGTGGCGGGTGTGGGACGCCAGGCAGATTGGCCGTCCTGGAGAAGGAGCCACAGGTGGGGAGGGAAGAACAGGCCTGGGCCCTGAGATGGGGGGGGTGGGCTCCTAGGATGGGGGTGCGGCCTGGGCCTTTAGGATGGTGGTGGGGCCTGGGCCCTGAGATGGGGGTACGCCCTAGGTCCCTAGAATGGGGGTGCAGCCTGGGCTGCCCTGTTTCCACTTCTTCCCAGTCTATTCCCACCTTGGAGCTGGCAGGGAGGATCATTAGAATATCCAGGAAGACCACAGAAGACTGGGAGTGTGCTATTTTGGCGTTTCCTCCTCTCTCAGGCACGAATGCAGGGAAATCTTAAATGGTAAATGAGCCTGGGGGAACCTGCCCCAAATAGCACTGCTTTGTCCAGTGTCTGCTCTGAGGACCTGTGCTCTGTGCGCTGGGAAGGGGAGGAGAGGAGGCGGAGGGGAGAGGAGGGAGGGGAAGGAGCAAGGTAGGGACCCCGGAGTGGGGAAGAAGAGTTGGGAAAGAGGAGAGGGGATGGGGCAGAGGAGGAGGGGAGGAAAGGGCAGGGGAGGGGAGGAGGGGGGAGGCCCGCAGCTGTCTGCCCAGCGCCGGCCGCCTGCCACACGGTGAGTCACGGTGCCAGCTCCCACTGCCTGCCTCTATTTTTATATCAGCGCCTGCTCATATCTGACTCGTTAAATAAGCCTCCCAACTGGTGGAGGGGAATCTGATGGCTGAGGATGAGGACCAAGGGAATAACTGAGAAGTCTAAATAGGAATTATAAAGCGATCCCTCTCTCTTATTAGGAGATCTTCGCCTTTTGAATAAGCAGGCGCTCGAAGCCACTGCCGGGGCAGGGAAGGCTTTGCCAGGCCTTGGGCGGCCACTGCACTAATGATCCCGGGTGGGGTCAGAGCAGAGGCGACCAGAGCAGCCTGGGCTTTGGCCCCAGAGGGTGGCAGCAGCGGCCTGGGAAGCTGTGGGCCTGGAGCGGATCACGGGCCACGGACAGAAGCAGGAGCCGGGGGCTGGCCGTCAGCAGGGGCTGCCATTCTACCGGCCCGCTTAGCTTGGGCAGGTCATTCCATTTCTCTGAGCCTCCCTCTCCTCATCTGTGAAAGGGGAGTAGTGTGGCCAGCCGCGCAGGGTTGCAGGATTACAGCAAAGTGACTGGAGATACCCAGTGTCAGTGTCGGCTGTGGGGGGGCTGCGGTGGGCCCAGTTTGTAGAAGAGCTCTGCTCCCCAGGGCCTTCTAGAGAATAAGTGCTGCTTTTTGTTTGATTTGCCATGGGAACACCGGCCTTTCTGAGGTCACTGGCCGGGGTCAAGGGCAAGAGGTGCTCTGCCCTGTGTCTTTGAGCCTCCCTGGATTATCTTCCATTTGTATAATCTCCAGGATGAGAGCTGTTGAGCTGTTTGAGCCCTGCCCTCTGAGGTTAACTTGTTTGCATCAGATCATGGGGGGAATACTGATCATGTCAACCCTGCTGCTTTAGAGGTACTTGGAAGAGGAGAATTAGGGTTTACTCTTGCTGGCAGGAACTGGGTGAGCTGGGAGCCTTGCATCGTTCTTGCCGTGCTTTGCAAAGGTAGGCAGCTAGGACGCATGCGTGCCCTTGTATCCCCAGGATCCCAGCTCCTGGGCCTGGTGAAGAGGCATGAGCATTTCTGGTCTCTCCATGGCAAGAATCCTCACATTCAGAGCAAGATCCTGGTGACCCAGGGCCCCAGGACCTGCCTGTGCATTGAGGCTGAGGACCAGACAGGCTGAGCCCCTGACCCCGCCACAGCCCTGAGTGCCCTGAGGGTCAGGCCTACAGAAGCAGGTGCCTGGGCACTGGCACAGACCTCTCCTTTCTGGGGCCGCCCAGAACAGGCAGCTGTCCTCCCCTTCATACACTCTGCCTGACCCTAGAAGGAAGCAGAGGGACATTGACAAGTGGCCTGGTTTTTTCTCCCCCTTTCTCCTTACACAAGTAAACACAGCTTCAAACTCAAACTTGAAAGCCAAAAGTGGCTCTGGTGGGCCCTGGGGGCGAGACAAGAGCATCCAGACCCTGTTGCGAAAGCGCAAGGGGCTAGCCAGGCTCAGTGCCCGTGTTGTCTTCTCCCGCCGTGCCCTCCTCTGTCCTCTACCTATCTGAGCACTGTGGCAGGAGCCAAGGGCCCCATTCTCCTGGACATTGCCTCAGATGGCTCTTGCATGTGCTCAAACCCCCACCCCCACCCCCCACCCCCAAGCACCTGCACCTTTCCTGCCAGGGGTCTGATCTTTTCCCTTTCCTGTGTATTGTTAGTGGCCCCAGGGGAAAAGGCAGCCTTGCTTTGCATGGTTGGACGCCCCCCCCCATAACATGGCCCCAGAGCCCACGTGGTTCCTTCCGCCGGGGAGGGCTGAGTGAGGGTCTGCTGGTGGAGTCTCTGCCCTTCATGAACTGCAGCGAGGGCATCTTCTTTTGTGGCCAAGGAGCAGCCCGTTCACGAGGAAAGCTAGAAGTGTTCCCATTTTGCAGGTTGGAAAGATAAGGCTGAGAGTCGATCACAAAGTCCCAGGCTGTTACCACATCAAGAAGCCTGTATCTCTAGCCTGTGACTTCTCCCGAGCCACGGAATGCCTGGGGAGCATGGTGGTGGGGATCCTGGAGAAGTCTAGGGTACCCCTGGAAACGCTAAGCTGTCGGGCCTCTTTAGGGGTGGGGGTTGGATAAAAGAGGGCATTTCTCTCTCAGATCCCTTCAGTCAGAGTCAGCGTGGAGGACAAAGCCCACCACCTTCCTTAAGCAGGTTTCGAACTTTTCCATCTTCCTAGTGGCCTCCCTCACTCTATGCACCTGATTTTCCATTTCACAAGGTTCTGCATCCTCTGGGAGCTGGAGCTGGCTCCGGAGCCTGGGGGCAGGAGAGAGGGTGTGGGGAGAGAGCAGGCTTTCTGGGCTGGGCTCACTGACAGCTCACCCCACATGCCTGCCAGGGGCCACATGCCTGCCATTCCCGCTGGCGCGCTCATCCTCTCAATATAGGGTGCTTCGGGCACACCGGGTGGGGGCCTCCAGCTCCGGGGCCGGACACCCTGCTGCTGGAAGGCGAGGCCAGTGGGGACAGGCTAGGGCAGGTGTCAGCTTGCTTCCTCTCCTTGCATGGCCACGGCCTGCAGCCTGCCTTCTGATTTGTGCGTATTATTAGGTCCCAGGGACTCCTGTGGCCGTGGCCCCGCAGAGGGTAGGGCACCACCCAGCCTGCAGAGGGAATTTATCCCTGAACCTGAGCTCGGTTGGGGGGGTCCTCCAGCCAGGTTGAGAGAGCAGGCTCCCCGCCCCCACGTCTCCTCCAGGGGCTGAAGAAATGCCTTGTGTACTTTTATTAGGGTCTTTTCTTGCTGAGCCCCCAACGGCCCCTGTCGCACACGGACCTGCCTTGCTCAGCTCTCTCCCTCCCCCCGTGCCTCCCCCACCCCGGGGCTTGTTTCTGTTCCAGAAATTAACCTAGTTCGCAGCTGATGGGGGCTTCATGGCCTTCTCTCCCCGGTGACATACAGGCATGTTTACTAGGGCGATTAATGTCACGGGTCAACAGGAGAGTTAATTTTGGAAATTGGGACCACGCTGCCCTGGAGGTGCAGAAGGGGGGCCCCCAGACCCCACACAGGGCCCTGAACTGCCGAGCTTAGGCAGGGGGGCCAGCACACGTGTTTGCTTTCAGCCCCAGCCCCCAAACCGTTTGACAATGGGTGGCCGCAGAGAGGCTGAGCTGCTCGGCCACCAGACGAGGGGAAGTGACAGGCGTCCTTAGGCAGTGAGAAAAGAGGACGTGCGCGCCTCTCACTGGCTGCATTTAGCTAGAGAGAAGCGGCCCTCCGCCTCTGCGGGGGCTCAGGGCCAAGGCCGGCCTCGAGCGCAGCTCTGGTTTGATTCTACTGCCTTTCTTTCTTTGTCTTTCTTGCTGTCTTCCTTCCCTCCTTCCTTCCTCTCTCGACAAAGAGCTTCATTAACCTCTGTTTCAAACTTTATTCCCAGGCCTCCTCAGCTTAATGAGCTGCAGAGAATGAGTTGTACATATATAAAAACAGGAAACAGCTGCTGTGTCCAAGGCGCTTGGGCTTAAAAATATTAGAAAGTTAGATTTTATCAGATCCACAAACAGAATTTTGAACAGCAGTCGCAGAACAAACTAGCAGCTCCCAGGAACTCCTCTGTTTTATCTCCTTCAGAAGTTGACCTCATTATCTGAAGCCTCGTTGAAATTTCCTGCAGGACCTGGAACTTTCGCCACCACTCCAAACCTTGGTTGGAATACACACGGAGAGCTGGTCACCAGGGGCGAATTCCTGAGAAGCTGCAGGAGAAGCCACATCTGCTGAGCTGGGGGGAATGTTGAGGTGGGGACCCTTGGCCAGGACCCCTTTGCCACCATAGGATGAATGGGTGAGGGGTGCTCTCCCCAGGCAGCCAGGTTCCCCCCAGCAGGGCCCCATCAGGCCACTCTCACTGTGGGCTCTGACAGCCTCTAGGTGCCCCCACCTCCTCCTGGGCTGGGTTACCTCTTCGCTGCAGACTTTGTCGGAGCTTTCCAACTTCACTCTGGGACAGTCCCTCTGTGACTCAGGGCTCCCACCTCGCGCCTTAAGTTTCACATCTGTAAAACAAAGGGCAGAATCATCACCTCCAGGGTCCCTCTCTGCCCAGAAGTCCTGAAATCCTGCCTACGGTTACTGTTTATAGCTCTGGGAGACATCGGGCTCCTGAATGCCATCTTGGCCTGTGACTGTCCTGGCGGAGCCTCAGCCCGGCCGCCCCCCTCCCCCCCGCAGAAGCTCTGTGTCCTCCCTGGCCTGCGGTGCCCCATCTCTGGAGTGAGTTCAGGCAGGGCTTTCCTTGTGTACAGCGCTGTTCCCCTGACAGCGGAGGGACTCCGGTGTCAGGCCAGTCTGTGCCCTGTGGGGTAAAAAACCAATTGTGAACAACTCCCCTCACACAGACAGGGTAGGGGGCAGTAAATACAGGAGAGGTGAAAGTCCTCAGCCTGAGCTATACCCAGGAACTGGGGTGGGAGGGAAGCGGGGGCAGTGGCAGGAGCTCTGCACAGTGGGGATGGCTCAGGCACTGCTTTCAAGATGAGCCCTCCGGTGCTCCGCTTAGAAATGGGAAGACTGTCCATGTCTCCCAATCTTTAGTAAAGTCGGCCATACAAAAAGAGCTCTTGCGTGAATGGGCTGGTTTGCTTTTGTGTTGGGCAGTCCTTTAGGTGACCATCAAAGCAGGTCTGAGACCAGCCACGGTGGGCCTGGTGCAGGCCAGGCAGCAGACCTGAGCAGAGAGGCAAGGCAGGGAGAGTTCGAGAACGCATCGCCCGCCAGAGCTAGATGGCCTCGTACAGATTCCATGTGACAACAGTCATGTCAGAAGGAGGGATTAATACTCGTGCTGCACTTCGAAACGTCTCTTGAACAAGTAAGTGTGATGTACGTGTTTGTTGAACGCCTTAAGGATATATTATTTCAAAGCTCAATTAGAGTTTGGTTTTTTTTTTAATTTAAATAAATGCTTATTTTGGAAAAAATTTTGATTTGCAGAAAAGTTTCAGTGGAAGTACATAGCGCTTGCATACCCTGCACCCAGTCCCCCAGTGTTCCTAGCTTCATAGCCCTGGCACGGCTGCCCCTTGAAGGAGCCGGCTTGGTGCGTTGCTATCACCCAAAGTCCAGAAGTTATCTGGGTTTGAGCCGTTTCCCCATGATCGCCCTCTCTCTGTCCCAAGACCTCATCTGGGGTACTACTCTGTGTCTAGTTATCACGTTTTCTTACTCTCATCGGGCCTGTGACAGTTTCTCAAGTCCTTTCTATTTTTTTTTGTTTTTTTTGTTTTGTTTTCATGAGCTTGACAGTTTTGAAGAGTACTGGTCAGGTATTTTGTACAAGGTGTCTCAGTCTGGGTTTCTCTCTTGTTGTTCGCATGATCAAACCAGGGTTATGGGTTTTTGGAAAGAATACTAAAGAGGCTAAGTGTCCTTCTCATCACATCCTATAGGAGGTCACATGCCACCAGAGGTGGCATTTGTCCTCTTCAAGTGGCTAAGAGGATGCATGCAAGGTTTCTCCACCCTAACTTACTATTTTTTACTTTCCCTACAATATTTCTTAGAACCCAGGCTTGGAGCTTAGAGGGGGAGTAAGCTCTTCACTCCTTCAGGAAAAAGCCAGTCCAGTCTGCCCCCAGCACAGCCTAGCCAGGCAATGCTGGTTTTCTGATTCTCCAGTCTGAAGCTGGCCAAGGCTTTACCATTATGCTGAGCTCTGCCTTCAACTTTGGGGCAGATGGCAGTGGCTGGCTGCCAGCCATCACGACCTGTTTGAGGGGACTCTGTGGCAGGCAGTGGGGCATACCTAGCAGCATACCAAACTTCCCTTAGCGGCTCCGCCTTCTCTGTGTGGGCACAAAGGGCCGAACTGCCTGAGCTTTAGATCTCGCTCTCTAAGTCAGGATAGAGGATCCATCTGAGGGACATGTAGGGCTCATAGATTCTGGAAGCTTCTGGATTAAAGGGAAAGGAATCTTGGCTTGAAGCACCAAAAGTCTTAAGAGACGTGACTTGTAAAACAGAGAAAGGTATCATAACTCTGCCTTCTGCTTTGGACTCCTTACAGGCATGGGCTTAGTATGTGCTGATCCTGCAGGGAACTGTGTGCTTGCTGGAGAAAGCAGTGGGATTTCCACTGGAGACAGGTCAGGCAAGGTAACAAGCACTTACTGGACTGCGTATCCAGCACTCTGCTAGCCCCTGGGGGAGAGAGCAAGGGAAAGGGAGCCATCCGTCTTGGCCTGACAAGCTTACCGTCTCCTGGGGAAAGTGGGAAGCACCAGAAACCACACCAGGAGTATGAGTCTTGGCCGGTGAGACCTCTGTGGGCCGGCCACTCATGACCAGGGCTTCCCAGAGGCTGTGGGAGCAGGCCACGAGTGGCATTTGGGAGCAGGCCCTGAGTATGAAGCTTGTGAATCCTAGAGGTCGCTTCCCAGATGTGTAATCTTGGTTCACTTCACTATCTCAAGTCTCCACTTCCTTGCCCGTGAACTGAGAAAGATATTCGCCAGAATATAGTGAGGATTGATGTGATGAGGTCTGCGCGGCCTTAGCTGGGTGTGAAGTACCATTCGGCTCCTGGCAGCAGCTCACTGTTATTTCAAAGAGAAGGCCAAATTCTCCCAGGTTTGGCTATTGGTTCCTGTGTCAGTTTGATCTACCCCATCCGAGTGGGATTTTTTTTTTCTTTTTTTAATCACTCCCTTACTTTCTGGCGCTACGAGACTCTTCAGACTCCCCTTGTCTATTTTCTGCCCCAGTCCTAGAATCAGCCATCTCTTCAGGGAGTTCTGGTTCCTTTTATCGGAGAATGGTTTTAGAACACGAAGATCTGGGGCTGGCTCTGCTTTTTGCTACGTGGGTATCATTGTTTAGAGGCCCGCTCAGCTGACAAAACAAGAAAGTACTTGTGTGCTGTAAACCTCGTCTACACACAGCTATAAATATCACTATAGCAAGCCATCTGTACATGAAAGTAAACATGACTTCCTACTGGTGTCTCCAACTGCGGGACATGACCACTTGGGTCACTGTAGCCACCTCCCCTTGCCTCCACTCCAACCTTCTACTCCAGCAGGGGGAACACTGCCTCCCACTGTCATCCATTTACTTAATTGTTTGATCCCAGTATACATGTATAATGGTCTTGGAATTATGAACCTGTGGCCCCATGGGAAGCCCCATATTTATCAGGTATGGTAAGGAAAGAAGAAGGAGTGATTCCACAGTGGAGAAACCTGACAAACATGCCTCAACCCGGTGACCAAGTTAACATCCACAGCGTTAGGTCAGGCTCATGGGGCATGCCCTGGGTGCAATGTGACAAAAATGACACTTTATGCCTGTGGTCTTCCTCCAAAAAATGCATAACCCCAATATAATTATGAGAAAGACATCAGACACATCCCAACTGAAAGACATTTTATAAAACACCTGACACGGTATGTCTCAAAACTGTCAAGGTCACCAAAAATGAGGGAAGTTCTAGACAATGTTACAACCTAGGGGAGCCCAAGAAGACACAAGGATTAAACGAAATATGGGATCCTGGAACAGAAAAGGGGTATTGGATAAAAACTAAGAAAGCCGAATAAAGTGTGAACTTTAGTTAATAATAATGTATCAGTGTTGATTCGTTGATTGTAACAAACATACCACACTAGTCAAAGATGTTAATAATAGGGGGAACTGGGTATGAAGTATAGGGGAACTTTCTATACTATCTTCACAGCTTCCCTGTAAATCAAAAACCACCTCAAATAAAAAGTTTACTTAAAAAAAAAAAAAAGGAGAATGTCAAGTCCAAGACCACCTGCTCCGGCTGCTCCCCTCCTACATGCTCTCAGGGCGTCTTCCAGGGCGCCTGCTCCCTTAGGAATAGAAACACAACCTTGTGCCCTTCTGGTCTTGCCTCAAATTGGAACAGGCCAGGCAAACTGGGTTCCTGGCCTGTTCTCTTGAAAGCGGAAAAGGCAGACAGAATAATAGCCCCCAAAGATGGCCATGTTGCAATCCCTAGAATCTGTAACCCGGTTAGCTGCTGCGGCCGAAGAGACTTCACAGATGTGATTAAGGTAAGGACCTTGACATGGGGAGGTTATCCGGGGTTATGTTGGTGGAACCAGTGTCATCACAAGAGTCCTTACAAGGGGGTCAGAGTCAGAGAAGGCGTTGTGACGGTGACGCGAGGGCAGAGATAGCAGTGATGCGGTTGCCTTGCAGAAGAGGACCAAGAGCCAAGGAATGTAGGCGGCCTCTAAGGAAATGGACCCCCCCCCCCAGCTGCCAGAATGAATGCAACCCTGCCGACCCCAGGTTTGAGACTTCTGACCTCCAGAAATGCAAGATGATGTGTTTGTATTATTCAAGCCACCAAGTTTGCAGTAACGTATTACGACCGTGATAGGAAACTAATACATGTGCCTTAGGAAAAGTGATCCTTTCGGGAGCTGCCTTCTCTCTTCCGGGCATGGATCAAACTTTCCACAGAAGCAAGAGTCCGTGTTGTAAAGGGGGCATGTTTTCAATAAGAATCTGTATCACAAACATCTGTATTACATACAGATTGCCTGGGTAATCTGTCTCGCCCCAGGGTAATTAACACTGACGTTTATGCTGGGCTTCCCCCACCTCCACATCAACAGCAAATTTATTATCTGCAGCCTTATTTGATGGAAATGAACTTGCTTTCCTTTCTTTGAAGTTCTTGCCAACTTCCCTTTGGAACAGTAATTATCTGCCTTTGCTATTTAGAGCATCTTTATTTCCTGAATATCAGGATGACAACAATATTCTGTAGATAAATTCTCTGCAGCCTGAAGATTTATTTTCACACGTTGCTGGGCATGCAGGACTGTGATGATTCTGTGTGTGCACGTGTCTGTGAGGGTGTGGGTTCCATGTATTCTAAACCTCTCCAGAAATAGATGAACCAAACTTTCCATGAGATTGAAGAGGCTTTGAAAACAACAAACCTACTTTATTCTCTGTGCATCATAGCTGGTTTAAGATGGAAGCAGAAATATGTACCTTCAGGAAAGCCTCCTCTGCCAGCAGAATCCTCCGCAAAGAGAAGTCCTGGGTCATGTCACAGATGTAGCCGATGAAAATGCGTCATCCTGCCCGTAAAAGGGCACTTCAGAGTTTATAAAACAGCACTTGCACACATCATCTAAAAACTGTAATGTAGATGTTATTATTTTCATTTCATTTTATAAATAATAGCTACTTTTTTGGTCTTTTCTGAGAGCTTGAGATATGGTAGGGACTGCGCTAGGCTTTTTGCATAGTGTAGTGGTTGGGAGCTCAAAGTGCTTGGATTTGATTCTTGGACTCCCCTTCTCCCCTTACCAGCTGAATGGCTTTGCCCAAATTGCCTAACCTCTCTGTGCCTCAGTTTCCTCCTTTATAGGAGAGAATAATTGTATTTACCCTCAGGGGATTGCCAAGAAGATGACATGAGATTTGTTAAGGGTCTCAGAATGATGGCTACCATGATGGAAGCCCTCACAGCATCCTTCTGTTCTGAACCCATGTCAGATGTATCACTTGCCTCACTCTGGGGCCTAAAACTGTAGTTGGATTAGCTTGTGTCATTTGCCATCTTTGACTGATGGCCAGTTGACTTTCAACAAAGGGGCCAAGATAATTCGATGGAAGAAGGAACAGTCTTTTCAACAAATGGTTGCGGGACAACTGGGTATCCACATATGAAAGAATGAAGTTGGACCCCTACCTCACACCATACACAAAAATTAACTCTATTACCAGTTTCTATGTGGGTTTTTCTCATTCACCTGATGTGTAGAAGTCACTCAGCTAGGCCCCCTCTTCACCCAGAGGGCACTGTTCCATATATGGCTGTAGATTCAGTGCGTCCATGGGAGGAAGTGAGTTGCCATCTTGAACTGGAACTCCAAAATTAAAATTTTATGCTTCAAATGATACCATCAAGAAAGTAAAAAGACAACCCACACAATGGAAGAAAATATTTGCAAATTATGTATCTGATAAGGGATGGTTTTGTGCTGGTCTCAACCTACCGATAACCAGTGTTAGCAACAACCATCAGGAAGCTTTGAAAAAATAGGAGTTTATTACTTACAACACCTAGAAATTACACGGCATACTTGGGGCCATACAGTGAGCTTGTGGGGAGGGGGAGAAAGTGTACAGGCCTGGGGTTCTGCTTTTATTGGGGTTGAGGGTGGGGGCCTAGGGTTTCACAGGCTCAACCTTTATTGGTGAATTTAAAGCCTAAGAGTGGGAATTTAAAGCATAGGAAGAGAAGGGACAAATGACCCAAATGGCCAGTTATCAGAATTAACCAAGATCTCTAAAACAACAGAGCCTCAGTGGGCAGGTTTGGCCTGGCTCTTTATCTAATCATGGGGCTGGCAATATGTTTATTCAAGATAACCATCTTTGAAACAGATACCTCATTGAAATGAATACTTAAGCAATCAAAGCTTAAGTCAAGCCCTCACGATACAAAAAAGAAAAAAAAAAACAATTAGGGCTTACACTACAGGGACATGCATCCAGAATAGACAAATAACTTAAAATTCAACAATAAAAAATAAATCACTTAATTAAAAACAGGGAAAGGATTTGAATGGACTTTTCTCCAGAAAAAAAAAACACGATGGCCAATAAGCACTTGACGCTCAATATCATTCATCATTATAGAAATGTAAATCAGAATCATGTTGAGATCCACTTCATACGCACTAGGATGTGAATAAAGACAGACAGTAACAAGTCTTGACACAGGGAGAAATTGGATCTCATCCGCATTGTTGGTGGGAATGGAAAATGGAGTAGCCACTCTGGAAAATGGTTTGTTGCAGTCCTTCAAACAGTGAAACAGCATTGTCGTATGGTCCAGAAATTCCACTCTTCGATTTATATCCAAAAGATTTGAAAACAGGTACTCAAGCATATACTTGTTCATGAATGTTCATAGCAGCACTATTCATAACAGCCAAAAAGTGAAAACAACCCAAATGTCTATTAAGAGATGAATGGAGGGGCGCCCAGGTGGCTCAGTTGGCTAAGCATCTGCCTTCAGCTCGGGTCATGATCTCCGGGTTCTGGGATCGAGCCCCGCATTGGGCTTCCTGCTCAGCAGGGAGTCTTCTTCTCTCTCTCTCTCTGCCCCTCTGCCCCTCTCCACTGCTCATTCTCTTTCTCTCTTCAAATAAATAAATAAATAAAAATCTTAAAAAAAAAAAGCGGGGGATGAATGGATAGGGGCGCCTGGGTGGCTCAGTCAATTAGGTGTAGAACTCTTGATTTTGGCTCAGATCATGATGTCAGGGTCATGAGATCCAGCTCCAAGTGGGGCTCTGCACTCAGTGGGGAGTCTGCTTGAGATTCTTGCCCTCTCCTGCCCTCCCCTGCTTGCACATGTATACTCTCTCTCTCTCAAATAAATAAATAAATAAATAAATCTTAAAAAAAGATGAACGGATAAACAAAATGTAGTCTTTCCATACAAGTGGACTATTATTCAGCCATAAAGAAAGAAGCACTGACACCTGCTATAACGTACGTGAACTTTGAAAGTCTTATTCTAAGTGAAAGAAGCCAGACACAAAAGGTCACATACTGTACAATCCCTTTTATATAAAATATCCAGAATAGATAAATCCATAAAAACAGAAAGTTGCTGGTGGTTGCCAGGAGCTGGAGGGTGGGGAGGGGAGTAATGGGGAGTTACTGCTTAATGGGTAATGGGGTTTGGGAGTAATGATGATGTTTTGGAACTCGACAGAGAGGGTGGTTGCACAATATTGTGAATGTACTGAACACCACTGAATTGTTCACTTGAAAATAGTTGACTTCGTGTTATGTTAATTTCATTTCAATAATAAAAATCAGGACTGTAATTATCCTTGGGGGGATATAGTGATGGAAAGAAGACGTGGGGGGGCTTCTGGGTTGCTGGTAGTGTATCTTAATTAAGGTGTGGAACATGCAAATACACTGGATGTGTGAACGTTTGTGGAGCTGCACATTTATGATCTGACACTTTGCTGGATGTATATTATACATCCTACAAAACGTTAAAATGGAAAAAAAAAAAAAAGCCCAACACAGTGCCTGGAGCATAAGAGAGGCTCAACACCCATTAATCTCTACTCCTCCCCACACCCTCCCTCGCCAACCTCCCCACCCTCCTTGCCTGTCTCTCTTCCTTATTGCTATCAGCTGCAGAGTTTGGAGAGGGGAGGGGGCATATCTCCATCTCCTCACAGGTAGCTGATTTGATCTTAAGACAGTTCTGTTGCTCACACCAGAGACCTTAGAAATCATAGCTAAATTCTCCAACTTTACTCAACTGCTGAATCTTAATGCAGAATATAATAGGTAATACACTGAAGGAATATTTTAGGAGAAAACAGATGGCAAGGGAAATGGGCATGAGTGCTTAATATTTGGAAGGTTCTTTCTGCCCTTGGTTATTAAACACCGTGCTAACTGGTATAAAATATCCTCTAAAATAATTTTCGTGGAAGTTCTAAGAAATCTCCTGTTCCAGGTTGTTTGTGAACATGAATTCATGCACAGAAGGCCCTCCCATCACCATGGTGTGTGAGGAGCTCATGGTGGCCTCCAGAGCCCAAGAAGGACATTCTGCGTGGATTTGTACTGAGCTCCTGGATCAAGGACTCCAAGATGGAGCGCTGGGTAGCCCAGGCTTCCCATATCTCTGTACAGAGAGCACATGTGGAGGATGCGCCATGCCGCCATGTTCCTGCCACTGAGGTCACTTCCAGACCCTCACAGAAGCTCATATCTTTCCTTCCTTGAGGCCTTTGCTCATACTGTTTCTACTTCCTATGGACCAAGGTCTGGGCATGTTGGCTCCTTCTCATCCTTCAGAGAGGGTCTGAAGCACCAGCTTATGGAGAGGCTGTTTTAACGGGTCCAGGATTTGTGTTAATCAGGTGTGGTAACACATGCAGACATGGAAATGACTGAAGAAAAAAGAAGTTTTTTATACTGGCAGTTTCCTAGAAATAGTAAGGAGGGCCAGGCTACTCAGGGCTACTCAGGAAGCCCCAGGTTTCATTACAAGATGGAGGGAACAAGGAGAAAATGTGGGCAAGAGGCTTTATTATGGTTTCTGTGGGAAGGAAAGTGAGAGGCAGAATAAGCAGGCTCTGGCTTGGCTAGTTTGAATCATTTCAGTAGACTCTGGGTTGCCATGGAATGATGAGAGCAGGTAGTAGTGACCCTGAGTGGGACAGTGGGTAGAGGACATGGTCAGAGGTGTGGGCTCTGGGCTGGTTGGTTCGCATTTGAAAAGCACACTCTTGGGGCAAGTTGCTTACTGTGTCTAGGGGTTGTCTAACCCTGGAAGACTCCCTCCAGGTGTGAAAGCATCAGAATACAGAAGATAAAGGACATGGTTACTATGGAAGACTTCCCAGAACAATAACGTTGATCGCATTTTCTACTTCTCCTCCTGTTGGATCGGTTTCCTTCACAGGAATGGAAGCTCTGAGGGAAGGAGCAGGTCTGTCTTCTTTACCAGTGTGTCCTGGTGTCTCAAACTTAGTAGATGATCAATAAATAGTGAATTAGTGGATACATGAATCAAATTTTATTGGTTTAGGCGATCTCTGAAATGTTAAGGTCTATTTTCCTAACGCCCTAATTGTGCATGTGTACGTATGTAATTTTTTTTTTTAATTGGACATAATGGAGTGTGTTCTTCCCCTGCTGTCCTGCCCCACATGCGGTCAGATCTCCCAAATGTTTTGACAAATGTTCCCACTTAGGACTTCAGCAACAAAGCGCTGCCTGGAGGGGACGGTATGGGATGAAGCAGGCCAGAACGCCTGATGCTCATGTCCTATTTTCCTACCAGCTCCTTTTTTTTTCTTCCAATTGGCATTTTTTGCTTTGAAAAAGGCAAGACAGTGGGAAGGTTGTACTTTCACTGAAGGGATGTGTCGTCTCCAGCTGAATAGTTTCTAGACCAGGCCTCTAATGGGAAATAATGCTTGTGCTAATTCCTGTAGAATTAACTCCCTGACCACGTAATTCTCCAAACTGGCCTAATATGCACCTGGCACTTCCCCAAACGTGGATGAATTCCCTTTGGCTATGGTGTCAAATTAGAGGTTTCAAATTAGACTGTGGAGCCTTCTGGGACTGGAAGAAGACAAGGGCTGAAGATAGGGAGGCTGCCAAGCCCTCACTGCGGGAGAAGGGCAGAGAAGAGTAAAACAGTGAGGAGAAGGGGGGTGGAGTGTGGGGCCCCCTCCCCACACTGGTTATGATCACTTTTTGCTTTAGACATGCAATAGGTGAAAAAGGGCACTGTTCGTATTCCTTGTTTCCTGGTGACATTAAACTTTACTTTTTGTGGAGTGTGTATACAACATGCTTACTTGGCAAATTTCTCCTCCCGTGCCTGGCCTGTTCGCACCCTTTGCCCATTTCTTGAACAGCACGCCCACCCTTCTCTCTAGTTGGTAAGAACTGTCCATTGCTTGTGGCTCCTCACTGCAAGGCCGCTTCTTTCTGAAGGGCCACTTTGGGGTGGATTTGCAGTTATTCACACATCATCAGTTAGCATAGGTGCGTGTGTCTATGGCTCCGGTCTTGTTTCAAGTTTCATGCTGGCGAGAAAAACCCTTGTCACCAGGGATGATAAACTTGCTTCCCTCAAGTGCCTTTCACTGAATGGGGCTGAGAGCGCCAGATGGGCTTCCACGGCTCTTATGACACCCTTGCTGCTTGGATGAGGAGGGAGCAGTAGCTGCAGAGCCCGGAGCGACAGGACGGAAGCTTCCTCACTTGCAGTGAGATCGTGGCAAGAAATGGAGTTTCTCGGGGCCTCTGGGACCTAAAAAGTGAGGGAATGATGGGAAGGGGGCACACTACAAATATATAGAGGTTGCCTGGGTGGAGGGAGTGGGAGTGGGGAGTACACGTGAAGGGGAACTCTTACTTTTCCCTCTGTCTGCTTCTGCTCCGCGGTGAGCTGTTAGAACCGCCATGCGTTCATGAATTTCTCCAACGTTTTATTATGACAAACATCAAGCATACAGAATGGTACAAGAATTGTACCTGAACACCCGTATGCCCCCCACCTAGGATCCACCACTAACATCTGACTATGCTTGTTTTATCACCTATCTGTGCAACTACTCATCCCTCTACCCACCCTTCAATCTGTCTGATTTTTTGATGCATTTCAAAGGAAGTTACAGATATATACCAAATATTCTTGTAACTACTTGTTTTCTGTTCATTAAAAGAAGTGTTTTTTGTTTGTTTGTGTTTGTTTTTGTTTTTAGAGAGGGGGAGAGGAAGGAAGGGGCAGAGAGAGAGAGAGAGAGAATCTTAAGCCGGCTCCACACCCATTACAGAGCCTAACGCAGGGCTTGATCTCTTGACCCTGACATGACCTGAACCAAAATCAGGAGTCAGATGCTTAACTGACCAAGCCACTTAGGCGCCCCACCCTTTTTTTTTTAATTATTTATTTTTTTAAAAAGAGAAGTGTTTAAATGAAATGATCCTTAAGTTTGTCTCTGACTTCAAAGATTACGGAATGGCACTTCTTCCAAAATGTCTATCTAACAGAAAGACTCAGGGCCCTCACTGAGGAATGTATTTTACCTTAATTTCTTCAATACAAGTAACATGTGTTTTTTGTTGAAAAATGATAAAGTAGAGGCAAAAAGAAAAAAATGTTAAAATTACACAAAGATCCAATTTTACTGTGTTTAGATCTAGATTTTTTCCCAGTGCAAATATATAAATAAACAAATGGTATCACGCTTTTGTAGCCTGTATGCCAGGAGAAGTGATAAGATTGTGACTAGATATCCATCTGCCACATTGTGTGGGAAATTTGTCTTTCACAGAAACCTATTGCGGCATGTACTCTCATCACCTCCATGTTTTAGATGAGGAGATGAAGGCCCAGAGAGATTGGGAAATTTGTCCAACATCTCGCAGCAAGTAAGTCACAGAGCTGGGGTTTGAAATAAAGTCTGACTTAATGCAAAGCACATACACTTAACTATTATATTTATTTCCACTCAAAAGGAAATTACCTGTACTAAGAAATAGATGCATATTTTTGGATTATGAAGATTGCTCCCAGCTATAAAATCAGTGTTTAGAGATATTTCGCTACTTAGGAGAAGGAGATGTGGTAGAGATTGGGTAGTGAGCACAAAGTAGCCCAGCTAGCTTCAGCAAAGATGGGGAGGGGAGTTGATTATCAGAATGTGGGAGATGCAGCTAGGTCTCAGGGAGGGAATGCACAGTAGGGCTGGAAGGGCCTTGGGCACCTCTCTCTGCTGTTTGTCACCCTCCTCCTCTTTGAATGTCTGCTTTGTTCTTCCCTTCCTGCTTATCTGGCCCACCACAGACAATGGACACCCTGCAGCTCCAAATTTACACTTACAGGTCCAGCCATAGGCCTTTCAAAGGTCAGATTCTGTCTGAGTTCTATCTGACACTTCCAAGAATAGGAAAATTCAGATAGGACTAGCTTGAGTCAAGCTTCCATCCTTGGTTCAATAAACAATGGCCAGGAAAAGGGGTGCCCAGCATTAGCATGGCCAGTGGGTGTTCTTTGTTGTCAACAGAGACAAGGGAAAGGCAAAACTTCCGGGAGATCATCACCAGCTCATGGGTGGGCAGGCACCCCACCAGATACCCCTTAGCAGAACTGGTGGAATAGAAAAACCAGCAATCCAAAAGCCACTTGACTCCACATCCTATTGCCCCAACCACTGCTGGAGACCCCTTCACCAGCAGGAAAGGAGGGGTGGGACACAGAGAGTCACAGAGAGTCACAGACATTAAACAAGGATGGTCTTCAGTGTGCCCCCGGGACATCTGTGTGTGTCATGAGAGGAAAGGCTGGAAAGATCTGGGTTGGTCCCTATATTCATTTGCTAGTGCCGTTGTAACACAGTTTGACAGACTGGTGATTCAAACAATAGAAATCTGGGGCTCCTGGTTGGCTCAGTCGTTAAGTGTCTGCCTTCAGCTCAGGTCATGATCCCAGGGTCCTGGGATTGAGCCCCGTATCTGGTACTCCATTCAGTGGGAACCTGCTTCTCCCTCTGCCTCTTGATGCTCCCCTGACCTCATTTTAGTCTGATTACCTCTGTCAAGACCCTATCTTCAAATAAGGTCATATGGAGAGGTTAGGACTTCAGTATATGAATTTTGGTGGTGGGGGGGTGCACAAGTCAGCCCATGCAGTTCTTCTCTGAGTCTCTGTCCCATCCAAATGGAAGCATGAGGGCCCACTGGCATGATAAGAGGGTAAAGTCCCCATTAGCATCACCCCACAGAGAGTTCAGAATCTGTTCTTTAATGTTCCATGGTGAAATCCAGAACCAACGCAGTCTGTTTTAGAAGGGACAAAATAAATGTTCAATAACTATTCAAAAAATGAATGGAAAAGGCGATGGACTTCTCAGAGGCTACAGGATAAGAAAGACAGGAACTACAATTGAAATTGGGTCCTGTTGCAACACAAAAAAATGGAAAGACAGCCCATGCTGATGGATTGGAAGAACAAATATTGTTAAATTGTCTATACCACCCAAATCAATCTGCATATGTAATGCAATCCCTACCAAAATACCAACGGTATTTTTCACAGAACTAGAACAAACAATCCTAAATTTGTATGGAACCACAAAAGACCCCAAATAGCCAAAGCAATCTTGAAAAAGATTCTTGAAAAAGAAAAGCAAAGCTGGAGGCATCACACTTCCAGACTTCAAGTTATATTACAAAGCTATAGTAATCAAAACAGGATGGTACTGGCACAAAAATAGACACATTGCTCAATAGAACAGAATAGAACACCCAGAAATAAACCCACAACTGTATGTTCAATTAATCTTTGACAAAGCAGTAAAGATATCCAGTGGGAAGAGGACAGTCTGTTCAACAAATAGTGTTGGAAAAACTGAACAGCTACATGAAAAAGAAAGAAACTGGACCACTTTCTTACATCATGCACAAAAATAAATTCAAAATGGAATAAAGACCTCAATGTGAGACCTGAAACCATAAAAATCCCAGAAGAGAACACAGGCAGTAATTTTTTTGACATTAGTCAAAGGAGCTTCTTTCTAGATGTGTCTCCTGAGGCAAGGGAAACAAATGCAAAAATAAACTATTGGGGGGCGCCTGGGTGGCATAGCGGTTAAGCGTCTGCCTTTGGCTCAGGGCGTGATCCTGGCGTTGTGGGATCGAGCCCCACATCAGGCTCCTCTGATATGAGCCTGCTTCTTCCTCTCCCACTCCCCCTGCTTGTGTTCCCTCTCTCGCTGGCTGTCTCTACCTCTGTCAAATAAATAAATAAAATCTTTAAAAAAAAAAAAACTATTGGGACTACGTCAAAATCAAAAGCTTCTGTACAGTAAAGGAAACAATCAACAAAACTGAAAGGCAACCTACTGAGTGGGAGAAAATATTTGCAAATGACATCTGATAAGGGGTTCCTATCCAAAATATATAAAAAGCTGATACAACGCAACACCCAAAAAATAAATAGTCCAGTTTAAAAATGGGCAGAAGACGTGAACAGACATTTCTCCAAAAAAGACATCCAGATGGCCAACAGACACATGAAAAGATGCTCAACATCACTGATCATCAGGGAAATGCAAATCATAACCACAGTGAGCTATCACCTCACACCTGTCAGAATGGCTACAATGAAAACAACACACACCCACACACACAAGTATTGACAAGGATGTGGACTCTTGCACTGGAATGCAAACTGGTACAGCACTGGGGAAGACAGTATGGAGGGTCCTCAAAAATTTAAAAATAGAGCTACCTTTTCATCCAGCAATCACCATACTGGGTATTTACCCAGAGAATACAAAAACACCAATTCAAAGGGATACATGCACCCCTATGTTTATAGCAGCATTATCTACAAAAGCCAAATTATGGAAGAAGCCCAAGTGTGTCCATCTACTGATGAATGGATAAAGAAGAGGTGGTAGTTATATACAACGGAATATTATTCAGCCATAAAAAGAACGAAATCTTGCCACTTGCAACAACATGGGTGGATGTAGAGAGTATAAGGCTAAGTGAAATAAGTCAGTCAGAGAAAGACAAATACCATGATTTCCTCCTATGTGAGTTTAAGAAACAAAACAAATGAGCAAAGGGAACAAAGACAGAAATCAAGAAACGGACTCTTAACTACAGAGAACAATCCAATGGTTACCAGAAGGGATGGGGGGATGGGTGAAATCTGCGAAGGGGATCAAGGAGGGCACCTGTCACATTGAGCACTGAGTGTTGTACAGAAGTGTTGAATCACTATATTGCACACTTGAAACTAATATTATACTGTATGTTACAAACTCAAATTAAAATAAAAACTTACCAAAAAAGATAGATGTTATATGAAAAAAAGAGAGAGAGATTGGGTCTTGTTGGCAAAACAAGCCCAAGTCCCTTACCTAGAAAGTTCTTTCCTCTTGGAATGGTGGGAAAACGGACTCACCTAAGTGTGTGCTCGTGTGTGCCCACCTGTACACATGTGCATGTGTCTTGTGTGTGTGTGTGTGTAAGCTTTAGCTCTGAGTCCTTCCTGGAGACTCCAATGCCGTTATTATTCTTACTCAGAAAGTCAGGTGCTTGCAAATAAAACCCTTGACCTTTGATAGTGTCTCTGGGATGGATTTCACGGCCCCCGTTCAGAAGTCAAAGCTCTCTCAGCTCAGCCTCCCCCGAAGCAACGAAACTCAGGCTCTTACTGATGAAAGAGTCACAGGGTAGGAAGGAAGTATCCAGAATAATAATATCTCAAGATATTCTTCTGTCTCATTAAGATCAACAGATGTAATGATTCATGTGTCTCAGAGGATTTCAGGGAATAAGAAAAAAGCTGAAAGAAACAGAAGTCAGCAGCTTTGGTACTATTTCATCTCTTTAACGGCAGATATGACATGGGTCATTTCGTTGAAGCCACCTTTCCTTATGACCCTATGACCTTCCTGATGCCAGTAGAAAAAAGGAGTGTCGTCTGAGGAGCGGTACTGACTCTGACCATGTCTTTGAAGGGCCGGAAGCCATATTGGAACAAGGAGAGAAACGGACCCAAATGCGAACAAATGACTCAGCCCGGGCAAACCTGAGCTAGGCCCAGCGCCTGTTACCAATGTGCGTGCAGATCATTCCCCACAGGCAGCAGTCAGGGAGGAAAAAACACTCTGTACCTTCATACAAAATAAAAATAATACCGTCACTCTGTCTAGTTTTGGTCTCCAAAAACCAAAATCTTGAGCATTTCCTGTAAGCCTGGACTCTCGGCAGAAACAACCTCATCCCTGGCTTTCAGAGTTGGTGTCCGAGGATGTAACACAACGTGTGGATGGATGATCATTGTGTCGGGGTATTTGCTTTCCCACCACGAAAAGGCCGAGGTAAACATGGCCATCTTGTGGAGTTTGAACGGGAGTACTTATCGGGTGTTTTATGGGATGAGAGAGTGTTACTTACTGAAGTCTGGCTCTCTTGCCCCTTTTTGCAAATAAACTTTTTTCCTTTTGGAGCACTTTCTGTCTCTGCACCTTCTCTCGGCAGATACAGTACATAAATGCGATTTCACACTTTTAGAGAAGCCGTAGGGCTCCTGGGGGGCTCAGCTGGTTGAGCGTTTGACTCTTGATTTTGGTTCAGGTCATGATCTCAGGGTCAGGAGATGAAGCCTGTGTGGGGCTCCCCACTGGGCGTGGAGCCTGCTTAAGAGTCTGTCTCCCTCCCAGCCTCCAACATGCACTCTCACTCTCTCTTTTAAAGAAAAGGAAAGAGGAAGGAAGGAGGAAAGGAAGAAGAAAGAAAGAAAGAAAGAAAGAAAGAAAGAGGGAGGGAGGGAGGAAGGAAGGAAGGAAGGAAGGAAGGAAGGAAGGGAGGAAGGAAGGAAGGAAGGAAGGAAGGAAGGAAAGCCAAGCCAGACACACATGGCATTCTTGGCTAAGTCACACAGAACATCTAAGGGGTCCCAGAGTCCTGGGGCCTGCTCTGCCTGGCTCCACCCCAGGGCTGCACTCTCCTTCCGCATAAACTGGTGGCAGGGCCCTTGTCTGCCCAGGCCCAAGGGCATGGAAACATCATGGGTCTGTCTCATTTGGTCCGAGTGTATTCCACACAACCCACAGCGTGCACCTTAATCTCCTTAAAGGAGCGTCTACCCCTGGGACCGCAGGGAGGTAGAAGGTGTGTGGGTCCTGCAGGACTCTGGTGACCTTCAAGCTATTCATCACCTGGGGCCATTTGTAGGGCAACCAAGTATTTGAAAGAAAACACAGGATGCATCATCTCAAACCTGGACCAGCCATGACATATTTGAAACCACTTTGCGGTGAAAATCCAGAAAGCTGTCCCGGGGGAGTCTTAGCTCTCATGGGAAGCCATCACGTCAATGTGTCTCTGGTTCAGCGTCAAAGCCTTGGGTTCTCAGGGCCCTTCCTACGCACCCATGGTCGCCTGGCGGTTGTCTTACTGTGCCCACATTACACCTTAATTGAAGAAGCTTTTCAGCACGGTGGGGGTTTGCTAGCAGAGCTGTGTTGTTCAGCCTCGGCGTGAGAACCTGAGTGCTGACATCCCCCACATAGGGACCCTTCGGCTGGGGGGAAAGCAGAATCGCTGCTCATCCCTTGGGAGGATGTGGGCAGAGCTGTCTCTCCTAGGAACAGCAGCGCTGCTCACACAGGTGAACTAGCGGTGTGGATGCTTTCTGGTAACCCTCTGTGTTTTTGTCTGCCAATACCCTTCTTTCACATCCCATTGTTATGCATGACCCATCCCCCCAAAAGACCTGGATAAGGCCCATGACCCAGCTTGAGCCAAGCTGGAAACAGCAGTTGGCCCTGGAGGAGCCAGTGATCCAAACCGTCCAGTAAGACTCCTTGCCTAGGCTGGTGTGTGGTGTTCAGAGAGGGAAGCTCGCCTCTGCTGGGCCTGGACGCACCGAACGGGCCGCAGTTGGGGGTTGGGAGGTGGGTGGGTGGGGGTTACAGGCGGTTGTGGCCCCTGGGCTGGGAGCTAGGAGAGGGAGAGTCAGGTGGGGATGCTCAGATTGGATCTGGGGACCCAGCTACACCTCAATGCATTCTCATTACTTGAGTCTACAAATTCCTTCCCACTGTTGTTTGGTATGAACCAGTGTGATTGGAGTTTCTGTCACTCCCAACTGAAATAGTCCAGGCTAAGAGCCCCTCTTACTGAGGCAGTTCCCCTGGTGGTTAAAGGCACAAATTCAGGCATCAGATCGCCTCAGTTGTGATTTGGTTCCACTTCTCCAAATGCACAGCTCGCAGGCACTAACACAACCTCGCCTGTTTCCTGAGCTGGAAGATGGGCCAGGGCCCCCTGAGTCTGTGAAGAGGGCCTGAGTGTAACGAGCAAAAAAGGGTGCAACACCTGTCACTTACTATGACCGAGTCCCTTCAAGGCCTCCAAACTGTTGGGTGCTCCAAACACAAGCTTTCATTGGGAAAGAATGTTTTTATCTTTGAGGCAGTTTGAAGTTAAATCTACTCGCTTCTAGGGGAATTTATCTGGAGAAAAAGGGCACTGCCATTCCCATTCCTCCAGAGAGCTAAGAAAGGAGATCCCCTCACCCCAAATTATCTGCTAGATTCCAAGGCAGAGTTGTTTTAGATCAGTGTGTCATAAATACCTATTATGTCAGGACAGCAGGAGGTCACATTCACGTTCTAGGCACAGAGCCACTTTTCCGAGCTACAGGACATTTGTGATTGCCTCTGACAAAATTACTATATGCTTTCATTTGCAATGTGCCAATCCTCGTGGGAAGCTGCAATGTTTTCTTCACGTATTTATACATTATCTTGCTCTAAAAAGGATTTATGATAGCTTATACAAGATGATAAAAGATAAAATGAAAATGGGAGAAGAAATTGGAGCATAGAGGGTTGGAAAGCTAAGATAAAGCTAGCAGTGAGATTAATTAGACAGGCAGGTAGAAGTGAACCGTAAGTTTAATTCTGAGCTCACCAACAGCTTATGCGAAGAGGGAGATAAAATATGATTGCATTAATCATGTCTTTATTCTGATGCATGGGGCTTGATGACCTTGGGAAGGCCAGTGCCTGTCCCAGGGCTAGCTAATTCCTCGAGATAGTCAACAACCCATCTTTAAGCACCTTCCATCGGCAAACCTGCCAACCCTGTGCCCACACCCCGGTCACCTCCTCTGTGGGCTCTCATACTCTGGGCCACTATCACAGGGCCCAGGTAGCAGGCAACTGGGGACAGATCTATGCCCCCCAACTCACTGAGATTATTCAGACTAGCCAATCCTAAACCACTTCCCCTGCCTCACCTTGCCTTTCCAATGGGAGGCACAGTGGAGGCCCTTGGCGACATCTTCCCCCACTCCCCCGCCTCCTCCTGACCTGGTGTTCCCTACGCGCCTCTCACTTGTCAAGAATCTATGGGTATAAAAAACTTCTTCCTAAGTGACGGATATTTCCATGTCTGTGTATCTTAACATACCTGAATAAAATAAATCCCCATGGGGCGCCTGGGTGGCACAGCGGTTAAGCGTCTGCCTTCGGCTCAGGGCGTGATCCTGGCATTATGGGATCGAGCCCCACATCAGGCTCTTCCACTATGAGCCTGCTTCTTCCTCTCCCACTCCCCCTGCTTGTGTTCCCTCTCTCGCTGGCTGTCTCTATCTCTGTCGAATAAATAAATAAAATCCTTAAAAAAAAATAAAAAAAAATAAATCCCCAGCACATTCCATCACAGTGGTCCGCAGTATCCGGTGAGAAAAACAAGCCAATTGCTCAGAAGCACAAGTACTCAGAAAAGCGAGGCCAAAAGTCATTGTCGCCTGTAGCCTCCTTAAAAAGGACATGGCAGGGGCGCCTGGGTGGCACAGCGGTTAAGCGCCTGCCTTCGGCTCAGGGCGTGATCCCGGCGTTATGGGATCGAGCCCCACGTCAGGCTCCTCTGCTATGAGCCTGCTTCTTCCTCTCCCACTCCCCCTGCTTGTGTTCCCTCTCTCGCTGGCTGTCTCTGTCTCTGTCAAATAAATAATAAAAAAAATCTTTAAAAAAAAAAAAAAAGGACATGGCATCATGGACTAAGCAACGTCCTCAAAGACAAATTTACACGTGGATAGGATGCTTTCAGCAGCAAGTAATAGAAAACAGGCTGAAATAGCTCAAACACCGAAGCTCAGAGGAGAAGCAGCTCCTGGGGCCTGGGTTCTCTGTGACTCCTTGGGCTTTTTGTTTCACCCCTGTGCACTTTCTGAGATGCAGGAGATCTGTTTATCCTAATGTGGTAGGAAAACATTTTGAAATATTAGCTGCTCATTTCAATTCTTGGTATTCCTTTCTATCCCACGGCCCTTCTTTCCAACATTAGAGGCCAAGTTAAGAATTGACTAAAAACAATCACATTCTTAGCCTTGGCACTAAAGGAAATAGGCTTGTACGGACCATAGCTGAGTAATGTCTTAGAAACCGAGAATTTCAATCGACAGGAGCTTGGCTTTGGCGGCTGGGGGGTAGGGGGGAGTCAAAGAGCTAAGTGTTTGAAGTTTACCTATAAGTAACAGGAAGACACTTGGAAGTGACATTTGGAAGCCTGTTTTCTTCACCACAGAAGGAGGGGAGGAAAGCTCTTTCTGGAATGAAAGGGAGAGAAGTTTTTCCAAATTTTGGAGGGTGGGGTAGGGTCCTAGGGAGGCCACCGATGCTGCAAGTTTCTGAGAAGGAGTGTCAGGCACACGAAGGCTGAATGAGCCATGATAATGACGCCGTGATAAGGTGACAAGGACCCCCGAGCCCCAGGAGCCGGGCCCAGATGTGGCCAGCATAAACCAGAGCTTGGAGCAGCATCGAACTGGGGTCTTGGGGAGCCAAGGCTGTGGTGCTCAAGCCAGACCAGGGAAAGGTCCTGAGACCCCAGGAGGTCCCAGAAGTGCCAAGAGGGCTGGGGGGCCTGGAGGAGCCCCCTAGTTCTGCTGAGGAGGGTGTAGCCCCTTGCAGAGCTGCCAAAGATGCAGAGTTGTGGGGACGAGGCCCCCACTGGAGGGCCACCTGGGCAAAGGTGCACTGAGCTCAGCACCCCCTCAGCACTTACCTGGGTCCCCCAGGGCCTTGCCGCACCCCCGGGGGAGAGGAAGGCGGAAACATCTGAATTTAAATCCTAAAATGACTTCATAGTGATTGACGGAATTTAATTGGAAATAACAAGATTATTTTTGCTCTTTGGAGAAAACAGGGACTCAAGAAACAGTATAAAGTGATGATAGAAAATACTGTCTCATTTTTGCACAGTTGAGCCCACAAGTTCTGGGGAAACTCTGTTGGGTATTTTGGTGTTTAGTGTTTCAACAGTTGTTGCAACGCCAACGAGTAGCCAGTTATTACTGATTATTAACCATAGGCAGGACTCAAGGGTGTGTCTCAAATTTTCTCTTTTGTCCTTATAGGAAAACGGTTTGTTTGTCTATATTTCCTTAATTTTGTTATTTTTCAACAATGAACATTACCCCAATGGCGTTTACTCCTTCAGTAAGCACTGGTGAGGAATCAATTTGGATTAGGTTCCGTTGTCAGTAAGAGACACAAAATAGTGACTTACACAAGATAAAAATGTACTTCTCTTTCTTCTAAAAGGCTGGGGATAGATCACCCAGAACTGGAATTGAGGCTCTACTCCACAAAATCCTCAGGCACCCAGGACTTGCTGTGCTTGGACTCAGTTCACGTCACCACTCCCAGTCCAACAGGGCTGCATAGGTCTGGTCATCACACACACATTCCAGCTAGCAGGAAGGAGGAAGGCAAAGGACATGACTAGCTGTCTTTTATGGAAGTTGTCGTTTGATACTGCTATTTATACTTCATTGGTCAAAACTTGGCCAAAATACATTGATTGCTTTGGGGGTAACTCAGAAAAGTCATTTTTATTCTGAGCACTGATGTGCTCAACTAAAATGTGGGGATTCTATAAAGATGTAAGAAAGGGAATGGTTTGGGGAAAAAAGAACAGCATCTGGCACAATACACTAGGAATTCTTTATTTATGTCAATCCAATTCAGCCAACAGTAATTGGGCAATTATGATATGCCATGTACTGTCAAGACAGGGGCCAGAGACGCCCTGCTTGGCAGGCCTTCGTCCTATCATGCTGCTCTCCCTCCAATGAAGCAATCGCTTCCTCTTGTCCTTCTGATATGATTTGGCTTCACAGAGACAGAGTTTTTAAAAATATTTTTTCTGCTAGAAATATTGCCTGATGCCGAGCTCTGAGGGTAAGTAATTCTATTTTATTGACCTGATGCTTTGATTCTCTACGAGGATCGCCTAGCCCACAATTACCCCTCGGCATTGAGTGTGAATCACCGATCAATATTTAATGTCTCAGACCCAGAATTACAGAATCTTAAAGCTGGACGCCAGTACCCTATGGTGCCCGGGGTTCGAGGCCCTCCCCAGAGCCCCAACCCCGGCTCCCTCCACCCGTGGCAGTGCCAGCCTCCTGGCAGAGGGTACCATCCCAGGCCTCAGTCACATGTCCCCAGGCAGTGCCCAGGGAGGCTGTAACCAATGCTTTATCCTGTTCCTTAATCCCCAAGTGACCTGTCCCAGTTCTGCAGACACACATTTCCAAGCCCTGCTTGAGGCAAAACTCAGGTTTGGATTTGTGTCCTCTTGCTCCCTGTGCCCCCCTTTGGCTCCCCTCCCAGCCCACCTCACTGTCACCCCTCCAGCCCTTGCCTACCAGTCTTTTCAGCCATCCCTGGGTGCAGGGGAGGGGACCGAACTGCCATCCGCTCTGCCTGGCTCAGCCTGTCCCGAGGCAGCCGCTGCAAGGAACTCGGAACTCGTTGCCCCAGAAGTAAACGCTCCCCAGCTGTAAAAGGTGGAGTGAGCGCATAAAGGGGTAAGATGATCCCTCTACTAAGGCCACTCTAACTCTACACCAGTGACCTTTCTTGAGTGGGAGGGAAGGGCTGAAGTTAGGCCCCAGGCTGGGGATAAGCCTAGCCCTAACACACCTGGGGAGGCGGTCTCAGGGGGCTCCAGCCTCTCCCCTGCACCCTGCCAGGGGACAGGGTGCTGACTGCTGGTCACCCTGCCTCACACCTCCATCACCCCGCAGAGAAGGGACTGAGGAGGGGTGAGGGGGTGGCTGTCTCCCTAGTGGCACCACCCAGAGAGAGCCGCTGTCCCCCAGCCTCCTATGCTGGCAGGCCTGGCTCCTGTCCCTCCCTGGCCCCTTCCCTGCGGGACCCAGAGGACAAGCAGCATCCATGGTCCCCGTCCCAGGCCCCAGAGGTGGTGTCCAGTGGGGTGCAGGCCAGGAAGCAATGGCAGGAGGGCAGCCTCTCCACCCCTGCCCAGCGCCCTCAGAAACCTTACGGCTTCCTGCCTGAATTCTCTGGGCACTGGAGCGGGTGGCCAGAGTCGTCCCCTGTGTATGTGAGTAAAGTAGAAGTCCAGGTGGGGTAGCAGGAGAGGTCGGGAAATAAAGAGTAAGGGAGCACTGCCTTCCAACAGATCCCAAATGAGCCCCCTGCCCACCCCTACCTAGGGAAACAGATCATAGGTGCTCCCTGATCCGGATGCAGCTGACTCAGGGTCCTGATTAGGCAGATGCTTGGCCCACGGCTGGGGTGTGTCAGGGCTGGGACCACTCTTGTTTGGACCGTCCTTTAATGCATGGCATGGGGGCGGTGAATAAATGTGGCTAAATGTTGGTGGAGGGTCGTGTCTATTCTGATCCACAATGAGGCAACAAAAGTATTGTCTACTGTGATAAAGGCCCCTTTTCTCCCACATGTGTTTTCGCTCATGCATCCGGCTCTAATGCATGTCAGAATTCCTCACAGAAAACCTAACGAGAAGGGAAAAGCACGTTTTCAAGCCTAAAAAAGCAAGATGCTTCCTGGAAGTTATGATGTCATTGCATCTGCTGGGGCCGCTGTGCTTTTGTGGTGAAGAGAAAGGGTGGTTATTATTCGTGTTAGATACAGACTGGTGGGTGGCCAATTTCCTCTCACGTCATCCTAAGTGGAAGGCCTAACTGCTTCTCTGCCCAGCTATTCTCCTTGAATTCGTTTGCAAAAAATTGCTCTCAGAGTTTTCCTACAGAAAAAGAACATACCATATTATTTTATAAGAAGGGCAAACACAGGGGTACCTGGGTGGCTCAGTCGGTTAAGCGTCTTCCTTCTGCTGGGGGTTGTGATCCTGGGGTCTGGGGATAGAGCCCCAAGTCGGGGTCTCCACTCAAGGGGGAGTCTGCTTCTCCCCTCCCCCCCCTCAGTGCTCTCACTCTCTCTCAAATAAATACACTTTTTAAAAAATCTTAAAAAAAAAAAAAAGGCAAACACAGGCCACAAATTCCTGGTCCCCTAAGCCTTGTCTACCACACCTCTCCCCATCCTTGGCCACATGCCTGCCAGGGAGAAGCACCGTGGTCCGTGCTCAGCCCCGCAGGAACGCTTCCTTCCTTTCCTGACTCCACGCTCACTGACAGGTATTTTTTTAGGGCTCAGATGATAGAGGGGTGAAGCGTGTTCCCAGATCCTCCTCCCTAACACACAGGTCCCAATCTGGTGCATTTGGGATGTGGTGTGAGTGCATGGCCCCAGGTGATCAACGGACAGAGCCCAGGAAAATCCTAGTGCCCGAGGTCCGATTGGCCACCTGTCAGATCTACCTTTGAGGCCACAGACACAGCCTCAGAGGGGGTCCCCCTGGACCCTGTACTCATATCTTTTCTTCTGTTTCCTAATCCCTATCAGAAAACTGCAGTGTTTCGGGTCAGGGGAGGGATGTGGAGAGATGGAGTTAGAGCTGGCTGAGTCTCCATCTTAGTCTGAGAAATAAGCGAGGGATCTATTTCAGTTCACAGATGGAGGAGATGTTATTTATCAGACGTTCTCTTAGGGAAAGCACAGGTGTTTACTCGGAAGCACGTGTCCACAAGCTGCCCCGCCCACGGAGTGAAATCCCAGAAGGTGATTGCAAAACTGATACCAAACCAGAGGTGCTTGTTTTGTTTGGGGAAGGAAGGGGCTGGGATACAGGGAGATACAGGGAAAAGGGCGGAGGGGTGTGTGAAAGGACGAGCCCTCTTTATGACCCCAAATCTCCAGTAAAGTGCACTAAACTCACCAAATGCTCAGGGTGAGTGGACTTGTGGTGGGAAGGGTTGCGGAGGCTCACTCCGCCGGGGGCGGACGTGCGCACCACGCACTAAAGTAGGAATCAGACGCAGAGGGGGGTCACACAGCATGAGGAGGGCTTTTACTCTGATGGGCCCTGGGATGGTGGGGTTGGAGATGGGTCTCAGCCCAACCAATTTAGCATAAACAAATTTATGCCGCAGGGAGGCTCCAGCGGACATCTGTGTTCTATCACAAACAAGTGAGTTGAAATGAAAAGCAAAATCAGCCTGCATTTTCCTTTTGATGCTACTTGAGAATATCGCGCATTTCAGAGTCATGGGCTTGGCTTTGGTCTTTGAATGTGCTCATGCTTGAGGAGAAGTGTTTGATATTCTAGAGACAGCCCCAGTTCCTTCCTCACCTGCATGACTCAGGTAACACACCCATCCCTGTTGATGGCAGATGGAGTATACAGCCTCTCTCCTCAACCAAAAATTCTACTTTTGAAATAAACACATTTGTAACTCCAAATACCTCCAGATTTTCCCAGTGTGGATTGTGCTTCCTTAAGAGTTTTGTAGGACTCCTCTTTGCCTTTTCTCATTTCTCCCCCCACCACAGTTGGGTCAGTGCCTCTCAAACTTTCTGGTGCATAACATCAGCTGGGGATTCTGTTAAGAGGCAGCTTCTAATTCAGTAGATCTGGGATGGTCCGAGAGTCTAGTTAGTAGCAAGGTCCCTGACGATGTAATGCTAGCTGGTGGTCCGTGGACCACAGTTTGAGTAGTGAATCTCTGAATCCCAGTTCAATCCAGGGATGGCAGTGTCTCCCAGTGTGTGGTTCTCGGGCCGTCTGCATCAGAGTCCCTTTAAATGTCTGTGAAAATGCAGATCTCTGGGCTCCCCCTACCCCGGTCAGAATCTAGGGCAGGACACCTTGGCATTTAATCAAAAGCTCCAGATGAGGGGCTCCTGGCTGGCTCAGTAGGAAGAGCATGCGACTCGACCTCAGGGTCGTGAGTTTGAGCCCCACATTGGGTGTAGTAGTTACTTATATAAATAAAATTAAAACAAACAAACAAACAAACAAAAAGCCCCAGATGACCCTAGTGCAGACGGGTGTGGGTGAGCAACTGCTGCAGGGAGGGGAACTAGAGTCACTTATGGCGGGGTCTAGGAAGCAGTGGTCTATGGGTTTGTGCTGCTGCTCTCTGCCCCACGTCCTCCCTCTGTGTGCCCAGGTTTTGGTCTCCTGACTCCTCAAAATAGATGTGTTTCATGGGATGCCTACAATCATTAGCCAATAACTTCAGCTATTGGCATAAAGAAGTCCTCGAGGGAACTACTATCTAAAGGAAAAAGCTCAGGAGACCATTGGAGTGGGGCAGGTGGGGAAGGACCCTCGCCCTCTTTGTTTCATGTAGCATCCCTTGTACCTCCAGCACTCAGCACGCAGCAACCACCAGAGCAGGCAAGCAGGCCAGGGGATGGGTGAACGCGCAGGGCTGGCAGGAGGGACCCTGGAAACCAACACGAGATATGGCCCTGGGGGTGGCGCCAGCTCTCTCTGTGGTGGGCTGGCAGGGCCTGCCGATGGGTCCACCATCAAGCACAGCAGAGAAATGAGATTAGCACAGCGCTGCTCCTGTCCTAGCCCCTGGCAGGGAGTGTGCCGGATCTGATCCCTGAAAAACATAGGTGACAGATCATATAAGGATCCAATCACATGAGCAGATGGTGTGGTTCCCCTTGACATTCAGACCTGGTGCCTGCTGAAACCCTAGAGAGTGTAATTAGAAAATAAACCACCTTGCTTCATATATCCAATTCTCTTGCCAAGTGAGAAATTTCACCCTGAAGCAATGATTTTCTCTTCCATGAAGGTTGTGTGCCTGCCTGTGAGACTGTAGATGGTTTCCACTTTCAAGATAATAGTGACCCTAATATTGCCACCACGAGCGACTGTAATGTCTTTTGCGTGGAAAGAGACTTATACTTTGCAAAGCACCTTTCCACGGTGTCAGATCTACAGGACCCAGAACTAGCCCTCTCTCTCTTCCCTCCTCCCGTGCACACACAGTGCGTGCCTGCGATGTGTTGAGTGGGCATTTCAGAGAGAAGAGGCAGCTCCTGATACCACGGAGGTCACAGAGTAATGGGCAGGGATAGACAGACAAGCAAGCTGTTAGAACAGCGGTGATGAGTGCCGCAAGAGTGGTGAAGATGTGCACCATGATGCAGAGGGAGGGAGGCTGCTGGAAGGCGGTGGCTGGACCGAGCCCTAGAAGCTGAGCAGGAGTTTTATGTTCTAAGACTAGGAGGTCTTTCCCACGCAGCGAACTGTAAGCAGCACAGGGATAAGCAGGGACTGGGGGGAGATGATAGAAAGGCAGGCAGGGGCTGGATCAGGAAACGCTCTCTATGTCCTGCCAGGGGGTTTGGCTTTCCCTCTTGCAGGACCCTGTAAGGTGTTCAGCAGGAGAGCCTCAGGTGAGGTCCCTAAGGCAGCCCTGAGGATGAGGTCCTGGAGGAGGAATGCACCGCCGACTGCCTCGGCAAAAAAGGCCTTGTTGGTGAATCACTTCTGCGCTTGAACTAGTAGCAATTTTTGCAAACTTAAGTGCCCATCACGGGTCGGTTTGCTCACTGTCCTTCAAGCCCCATTTGTTTTTTGTTTTGTTTTGTCTTTTTTGTTTTTTTGGTTTTGTTTTGTTTTAATTTTTTATGTTATGTCAGTCACCATACAGTACATCCTTAGTTTTTGATGTAGTGTTCCATGATTCATTGTTTGCGTATAACACCCAGTGCTCCATGCAATACGTGCCCTCCTTAATACCCATCACCAGTCTATCCCATTCCTCCACCTCCCTCCCCTCTGAAGCCCTCAGTTTGTTTCCCAGAGTCCATAGTCTCTCATGGTTCATTCCCCCTTCTGTTTACCACCCCTTCATTCTTCCCTTCCTTCTCCTACCAATCTCCTTGTCAAGCCCCATTTGATAAAAGGTATTGGTGCCCTGGTTAGATCAGTTCAGGGAAGACAAAGAGGCCATCCATCCAGCACTAAGATGGAAACATTAGGACCGATGGAGCCCAGCCACCAATTCATTTCCAAACAATTGACAGGGAAAATACTCACCACAATTAGAGAAATAGTTGATATAGTCCTAACTAAAGAAAACAGAAAACTGACCCTTAAAAATCCTAATAGAAAAGCAGGCAAAGGACATGTACGAACAAATCATAATTTAAGATAAACAATACATAGAAGCACAAAGGACATAAAATAAATACACAAACCAATGCACGTGAAAAATATTTAACACTATTACTGATCAAAGTCATGACCATTTAAGCACTGAGAGTTGCTGCTTTTCATATATCAAATTGGTGATGTTAAAGAAGCTAACACACAAGTCAATACTGAGAAGGCTGGTGGCGTGGGCACCCTCCCCAACATTGCGGGGTGCGGGCCTGGAAATTGGAAACTTTTCTGAAAGCAATTTAGACAATTAAACCTGAAGGCATAACGATACCTTGTTCTGTGATTTTACTTCCAGGAATCGATCTTAAGGAAATAATGAACGAGGGGCGCCTGGGTGGCACAGCGGTTAAGCGTCTGCCTTCGGCTCAGGGCGTGATCCTGGCATTATGGGAGCAAGCCCCACATCAGGCTCTTCCACTATGAGCCTGCTTCTTCCTCTCCCACTCCCCCTGCTTGTGTTCCCTCTCTCGCTGGCTGTCTCTATCTCTGTCGAATAAATAAATAAAATCTTAAAAAAAAAAAAAAGGAAATAATGAACGAGGCAGCAAAGATGTGTATGTACAAGAACCCTGCGGTGTTATTTCTGATAAACCTAACGTGGAAGAGGTAAATCATGGATCAGGGCTAGCCCAGCTGGATAAGCTTGGGTGCCTGGTGTAAGATAGCCCTGCTGAGCAACCACTAGAAGTGTGTACTCCAAGATCTTGAAATGGTTGAGGAAAATGAGTGTGATGCAGTCCCACATAAAACCAGTAGATTAAACAACAAATTGGCATGGTCTCAATTTCACTTCTTAAAATGAGTCAACAAAACTAAAAGGCAACCTACAGAATGGGAGAAGATATTCACAAATGACATGTCAGATAAAGGGCTGGTATCCAAAATCTATAAAGAACTTATCAAACGTAGTACCCAAAAAAACAAAAAAAAATCCAGTCAAGAAATGGGCAGAAGACATGAACAGACACTTCTCCAAAGAAGATATCCAAATGGCTAAAGGACACATGAAAAAGTGCTCCGCATCACTCAACATCAGGGAAATACAAATCAAAACCACAATGAGATACCACCTCACACCAGTCAGAGTGGCTAAAATCTACAAGGAAACAATAGATGTTGGAGAGGGTGCAGAGAAAGGGGAATCCTTTTACACTGTTGGTGGGAATGCAAGCTGGTGCAGCCACTCTGGAAAACAGTATGGAGTTTCCTCAAAAAATAATTAAAAATAGAGCTACACTATGACCCAGCAATTGCACTACTAGGTATTTATCCAAAGGATACAAACATAGTGATTCTAAGGGGTGCCTGCACCCCGATGTTTATAGCAGCAATGTCCACCATAGCCAAAATATGGAAAAAGCCCATATGTCCATGGCTAGATGAATGGATAAAGAAGATGTGGTATGTATATAATGGAATATTACTCAGCCATCAAAAAGAATGAAATGTTGCCACTTGCAATGAACTAGAGGGTGTTATGCTAAGTGAAATCAGTCAGAGAAAGACAAATGCCATATGGTTTCACACATATGTGGAATTTAGGAAACAACACAGATGAACATAGGAGAAGGGAAGAAAAAATAAAATAAGATAAAAACAGAGAGGGAGGCAAATCATGAAAGGCTAACTCTAGGAAACAAACTGAGGGTTGCTAGAGGGGTGGGTGTGGGTGATGGAGTAACTGGGTGATGGGCATTAAAGAGGGCACTTGATGTAATGAGCTCTGGGTGTTATATGCAACTGATGAATCACTGAATTCTAGTCCTGAAACTAATAACACAATATATGTTAACTAAACTGAACTTAAATTAAAAAAATAAAACAAAATGAGTATACACTTAAATAAATATCAGAGGGACATGCATCCAAGTGAGGAGGTTATGAACATTTCTTATAATGTAATTTCTCTATTTCCCTGTATTTTACAGTTTTCTACAACAAATATTACTTATTTACTAATTTTTTAAAATTAGTCTACAAAGACTACTTGCCCCATCAAGGGACATGGTCCCTAAAGGCACAGCAGGTTGGTGCTGGCATCAGCTGTGGTTGGGGCAGATGGAGTGGCAGGTGGCCCTTTGTTGGCCAGGTGCTCGGAGAGCTCAGTGTCACTGTGTCATCGGCCCCTGCGGAGGGCATATGTGTGGAAGTGCCTGTGACCACATAAATAAACCTCACCACACCCAAACTGACGTCTCCCCATCTCAACCTCCTACCAGCCAGATCCCAAATTACCTGTGGCTTCCCTACTCCGTGTGAAGGGAAGCGCATTGGAAGGAAAGTTGCAATTAAATCACTTCTTCTGTAAATTGTACCCAAACCAAGGCTCTAAAAGCATTGTTAGAGTCTCTCAGAGTCTTGATGGGAACCAAGGCGAGCGAGGGTCCCCGACGCTTGACCTTAATGAGGTTTACTGTGAATCCCTCTTTGTCGTGGTTAGTATTTGCTGATTGAGTAAAGGGCGTTGTGATATTGTGATTTCTAATAACAAATACGTAGGTGATCTTTGTCCGATTTCTGGCACAGAGCTCCAAGAACCCATGGAATTTCCTGATCAGTAAGAGCAAAAGGAGCTTTTGTTATAATTCTTGGTCTCTTGTCCTCAGTTCCTGAAATTCAGATCCATGCAGGTGAGATGGGCGTCTTGTTATTCACAGACAGCTAGATTTATGGTAATGAGATGGCTTTTGAAATGCACCTGAGGATGGAGGCTGGTTGCCAGGGGAACCACCTCATGAATACAGGGTTGGAAACTTTCAGTCTGACTTCTGGGGAAGGGAGTAGGGACTGGAGATTGAGTTCAATCACCAGTGGCCAATGATTTAATCAAGCATGCCTATGTAATGAAGCCTCTATAAAAACCCAAAAGAACAGAGTTTGGAGAGCGTCCTGGTTGGTGAACATGTGGAGATTCTGGCACAGTGGTCAGTTCAGAGAAGGCATGGGACCACCTCACCCTTGCCCCATACCTCACCCTATACATTTCTTCCAGCTGGCTGTTCCTGAGTTATACCCTTTTATAATAAATTGGTGACCTGGTAAGTAAGATGTTTCTCTGAGTTCTGTGAGCCGCCCTAGAAAATTAACCAAACCCAAGGAGAGGGTCGTTGGAACCTCTGATCCATAGCTAGTTGGTCAGAGGCACAGGGAACCACCTGGGCTTGTGACTGGCATCTGAAGTGGGGGTAGTCCTGGGGGACTAAGCTCTGGTGAGATCTGACACCACGTCCAGGAAGATTGATTCAGAATTGAGTTGAATTGTAGGACACCCAGCTTGTGTCTGAGAATTTCTTACTGGAATTGGTATTAGAATCATCAGACATGAACCCAGCCCTGAGGAGCTCAGGTTCTAGTTCAGAGCCCCAGCCCACTTGACCCAGGGCATCTTGTCCCAAGCTAGATTCCTGAGTCTTCCAGGGCATTAAATGAGCAGCAGGGATCCTGGAGCTGACCTCAGAGTCAGAAAAAATCTGGGTCACTTAGAAAGTTGAACACTATCCCCTCAAGAGGTCCTTGGAGTCACTGTTCTGAGTCTTTCTCCAGGGAGAGTCCTGACATTTATATCTGAAAACTTGAAGCTGGGAGCTGCTGTTGACAGCAGGACCTTAGTTCCTACTTTCCCAACCAGTGTTGTAGTTCAAAGGGGAGATGGGGAATGTGGTACATTTGTTCAAAGGACCTGCTAAAGTCTGAAGACTCAGATTCCTGAACTCTGTGGGGCTCTTGGTTGGGAAGGAAAAACGCAGGGAAGGTATTTTCCTGGACTCCTGGGGTGGGTGTAGAAACCAAGGTCGTTAAGCAGATGGCCGTCATGATTTAGATTGTAGTTGGGCAGAGGGGCGGATTGGAGGGGGGAGGTTGGGGTCACTGAAGAAACAAAAGCCACGCAATTTGCTTCAGAGACAGCCTGCCACCTCTTGAGCAGGAGGCTTTGTCCACTCTGCTGGCAGGAAAGCAACTTCAGGCACTCATTCAGAAATGAACACCCTTCCTCCAGCAAGTGCTTACCGGCCCCCAAGAGGGATCTGGTTCAGCATAGTTCTCTGGGGACCAAAAAACCTTCTCCCTGCCTTGCTCTCACCCAGCATGGCTCTTGCATCACGCAGGCAGGGAGAGGGACAGGGCACACGTTTCAGAGCATAGGTGGCCTTGTGGACAGTGGAGGCCTGCTCCCTCCCCATGTTGCTCTTGCCCTCGCTTCTTGAGGGACCGAAGGATAGGGCTAGAACCTGGCTCTGCTATCCAGGTTCACTAATGTAGTCAGTGATAAAAAGTGATAAGGCCACCAGAGTAGTGGTGTTATGTGGTTAAATCAATACTTAAAGCAGCCTCCTGCTTAGCGCACTGGCCCAGGCATGCAGAGCGCTCAGTGGAAGGTTGGTCAGTCACCATGTTTGAGACCTTCGATCTCTGAGTACATGATGTGTCTGTTCCAGACCACAGCCCTGGGTGCTGTACCTGCTACCCGGGTTTCAGCAGAATACCAGTGGGTAAGGATTTTTGTAGTTAGAATCAATTCTGCTGGCCACTCTTCAAATAATTCCCCAACCAAGTCCGCTTCTGTTTCCCTGAAGGAGACAAATCTGGACCTTCAGCCCCATCCGTGAGAAGATGAGAGCCGGACCTCCCAGCCGGGACCCCTGGAGAGAATCAGGCTGAAGAGAGCATCAAGTCAAAAAGCCACAAAAGGAGTTCTAGCTGCTGCTGCTGCTGCTCCTTCTTCTTCTTTTTCTCCTCCTCCTCCTCCTCCTCCTTCTTCTTCTTCTTTTTAAAAGATTTTATTTATTTGACAGAGAGAGACACAGCGGGAGAGGGAACACAAGCAGGGGCAGTGGGAGAGAAAGAAGCAGGCTTCCCGCTGAGCAGGGAGCCCAATGCGGGGCTCGATCCCAGGACCCTGGGATCATGACCTGAGCTGAAGGCAGACGTTTTAGGACTGAGCCATCCAGGCACCCCGGAGTTCTAGCTTCTTAAGTAAATCGGGCCATCAGCCTCTTTAGGAACTAAATCCTATATCTTTTCAGTACCCCAGTCCTTTACAGATCTTCCCAAAATTAGTTCCCTCAATTCCCAGAAATTTTCTAGTTAAGTGCTGACCATTGCTGTCATAAAAGCCCAAATCTAATTCCAAAAGGGAGTTCATCTAAAAATCCTTGCTTCTGTAATGGGCTTGGTTCAATGCTCTCACTTCATGCAAAGCAAATGCTGAAGAACTTAAAAAATTCTCCTTTTTCTCATCTCAGCTGAACCCTTTCCATCCAGGGGCCTCCTGAACACTTGCAGAGATATTTGGAGCTATTTATAAATGTGACACATGATGATGCCTGCCTTGGCAAACAGATTACATAGAACTTGAAGTTTTGGGAGGAGGAAACAGATACCCTAGTCCGAATCTGGACATGATATCATTTACCTTCTAATTCGTGGTGGCCCGCTGCCCGGAAACATCATCTGAGCCCTGGAGAGATCCAGGGCTTCATGAGAAAGTTCAGTCCCTGAGGACCCCAGCTGGTAGGTTTGGAAACGTCTGAGCCTATAACATGCGCTAGGGTTGGAGAAGACTCCGGAACTCGCTCTTCTTTGTCAAGTGATGCCCCCAGGGAAGTTTTCACGTGTTACAACGAAAACCAGAGTTTCCCTTGGCCTCACCATCCTCTGCATTGTCCTTTTAGGCAAAAGCATAATCCAGGGCAGAGCGAGATCCTTTATGAGTTTCAGACTTTGGACCAAGATAATCCACAACTGGGCATTCTGAAGATAAATCACATGTGATAGGAATATTAAGAAAGATTGGAGTCAGGCTGGCATTTAATTTCTTTTCTTTCTTTTTTCTTTTTTTTAAGGAAAATGTAGTAGATTCTGAGAAACTCTAGGTCTGCTTGACATCGCTTTCCAGAAAACTCCCTGGACTGACTGTTGAATGTATGATTTTTGACTCTGAGGGAAGGATGAGGAGATTTCTGGGAGTTTGCGCCAGTTCAGAAAGAGCACGTAGGCGGTGCCAAACTCATGCCACGGCATGGGCAGATCGCGGTGCTCACTTCGTACCAGCATGGAATCGCACGGAGAGCATTTTGTCTGTTTCATATGGCATCCGACATAAAATCCTGTGCATGAAATGGAGAAATGTGGGCTGGGTAGTGGCAACCTGGGCAGATGAGAGATGAGTGGGTTGAATAATTATGTTTGAAAACTGGAATGATATCATAGTGAAGCATGGAGTATTCTGTCCCAGCTTCTCAGAGCTGGGAAATGGAACACTGCTCGCTAACCTTGTAAACACTGTAGAAGTGACAGGGAAAGCTAGTCCGTAGATAACCAGACTGGACATCCAAGCTTGACAGCCTGAAATGGTGGGCTCAGATCAATGGGTAAAATGACAACCAGGACAAATGCCAAGTTTGGATTTAGATTTTTGTTTTTAAAAATATTTTTAAATATTTTATTTATTTATTTGAGAGAGAGAGAGCACAAGCAGTGGGAGTAGGCAGAGGGAGAGGAAGAAGCAGACTCCCCACTGAGCAGGGGCTCCATCCCAGGACCCTGAGATCATGACCTGAGCCAAAGGCAGATGCTTCACCGACTGAGCCACCCAGGCGCCCCTGGATTTAGATTTTTAAATATGGGAGGAATAGTTTGGCAATTCGTGTGACAAATCCCCGAAGAGTTAAAGAGACTGTCCACAGTGTGCTGGGGTTAAAAGATACTTGCTATCTTGCCCCGCCTTCCTGGAGTATCCATGTCGAGATCATGTCCAGGCCATTATACATGAAACGTCGTCTGCGCCTAGTTCCCTGTCAGGCCACATCTCAGTTCAATCCTGGGATCTGCATTTCAAGATCCAGGAACAGTGACAAAGCAGAGAACATTGAGCCAGCGATCAGAGCAAGGAGGCGGCTGGAGTGTCATACAAAAGAGAGTGAAAGAAACTTTTTAATGTTTAAAACATGTATTTTAGTTTTTTTACTGTAGAAAAACAAACACATGTTATAAAAATTGAGGAAACTAAGGGGCAGTGGAGAAAAGACGCTCATTCTCTCCAAGGAAGAGTTGTTTTTAGACAGGAGAAGGTGGCGGGGCAGGGGGAGGGAGGGGAGGTTGCTTAGGGTGCAGGAGAACTGACTTGGGCTCTGAGGTTCAGTTTCCTCTTCACCAAGATAGACGGCTTAATTAGGGGACCCTCAGGCCACTTCTGAGTGGCTTACTGATAGGGCAAGACTGTCTCCTAAGCTGAGGGCTGTCAGGTAGATTGATCGAAGCTATTCCAGATTGGGGGAGATAAAACTAGAATCAGAAGGACAGGTAAACTAAAAAAGCTTAGTATAGTTTATCACTAATTAAAATGTATTACTCTCCATAAAAATATGTAAGTATTATATATTTATATATTACATATCTACAATATATAATCTATATTATTTTAATATATTAATGTATTTATATATGATTATATATTTATTATTTATTATATTTATATTTTATGTATTATATATTTATATATTATATATTTATAAATTCAATAATGATTATTATAGAATATATAATACAAATACATTATATTATAATTATTATATTTATGTGAATTTTATATATTTATATAACTATATAACTATATAATTATTTGTTTATTATAGTTACAATAATAAATAAAGTTTATAACTTATTAATGATTAGAACTATCCCCAAAATAGGACTGCTTGTTAAGCACCAAGTATCTGCCGTGGAGCAAACCCATGCTTGTCACTGCCAGTCTGGCCAAGAGAAGGATTTCTCAAGTTGCATCGAAGTTCCATGAGCCCAGCCCCTACAAAAGCCTCATAGACCCAGATCCCCATTTACTGAAACGACATTTATTGGGGGAGGAGATTCTTACAGGCCAGAAATGTTGAAATAATGTCTTCCTCCACATTCTCAGAATCTTAAACACAAAAGGAAAAAATTATTGGATTCCAAGACCTTTTCAAAGGGAGAGCCTACAGAATTGAAGATCTTTGCACACCCTCTGAGGCCCAGGTCAAGCTGAGATGAGGCCTGCGGGAGGCTCGCTGTTCTCCGAGGGTGGCGGCGTGTAAAGCGGCCGGACCCTGACCGCCCGCTAGTGTTCACTAACCAATCACGTGCTTAGCTGCAACAGATGCATATTAATTTGCCTTATATGTTGCACTAACATCCAGAACATGGAGCTTTTTAAAAAACTCTATAATTCAGGGGTGTGTGGCTGGTTCAGTCAGAGGAACATGTGACTCTTGATCTCAGGGTTGTGAGTTCAAGCCCCACGTTGGGTGTAGAGGTTACCAGAAAAAATAAACAAACTAAAACAAAACAAAACCCTCTATAATTCAAAATTTTTCACAGAATTTCCCCCCTCCGAGCGCCCCTCCTTCCTGCTCTCTCCTTTCTGCTTTTGCTTTCGAGTGAAAAGGGATTTGGTATACAGTTGACCCTTGAACAACATGGATTTGAACCACATGGGTCCACTTACATGCAGATTTTTTCAGTGAATACAGTGCACTACTGTGAATGTATTTTCTTAATATATTTTCCTAATACTACTGTGAATGTGTTTTCTTAATAACATTTTCTTTTCCCCAGCTTACTCTATTGTCAGAATACAGTGTATGGTACATATAGCATTCAAAATATGTGTTAATCGATTGTTTATGTTATCAGTAAGGTTACCAGTCAACAGAGGCTATCAGGAGGGAAGTTTGGGGGTAGTCAAAAGTTTTACTTAGGATTTCAACTGTGTGGAGGTCAAGGGTCCACTGTATTTTGAAACCCAGTCTGGTTTAAGAGAGCGATTTGCATAGAAATCGCTGGTATAGCACACATCAGAGGCTCAGGCCGTTTTCTGCTGAGCGAATGTGTCTGGTCCTGGTCCGGCAGGGAGAGGACACAACCCTGACTCACAGGTAACACTTTAGTGCAGGTGCATGCCAGTGTGTCCAGGGGGAGGAGTGCTCAGGGCTTCCTACGAGAGAGGCAGTACAGGGGGCTGGAGGATCGAAGGCCTGAGCGGAGCTTAAGGACCACAGGAGGAGGGACTCCAGGGGGAACCGTGGGCCCAGGCAGTTTCAGCAGTGTGGAGGGACTGCGTTTGCAGGTCCAGATGGCAGACCCCGGCAGATGCAGTGCTCAGTGAATACCAATGTGGTCCCCCTACATTTTTCTTCACAGTTTAGTTGAGTTCATGTGACTGGATCTAAAAAGGATGCGTGTCACTTCTCAGCCAGGACATTAAGAGCTGGTATGTCTCTTCCATCCCTGTGAAATAACAGAATGTGTATATATTGGCCTCCCTCCCTGGTTCCTGTCACAGAACTCCTCAAATCCATGTATTTTCCTAAGTGATAAGAACACTGGGACTATCTTTTGTTCTAATATTGGTCTTTGACCTTGGTCTTTGAATCCCTTGGAATTTCCTGGGTGACAGGAGGGTCTCTTGTTCTAATGAGGGGATTCTGAGTGGGCTGCTGGATAGCTTCAGGATGGAGGCTGGTCACCAGAAGGACCAAGCTGTGATTAGAAGCTTGGAACTTTCAGCACTACCCGCCATCCTCCAGGAAGGGGAGAGAGGCTGGAGACTGAATTCATGATCAGTCTTGCCTACATGAAAAAGCCTCTACAAAAATCCCAGAAATATGGACACATCGTATGGAAGGAGAGAGGCATACTCCAGCTCCACCGGGACAGAAGCTCCCACACTCAGGACCCTTTGGATATCACCTTATGTATCTCTTCATCTGGCTATTCATTGATATCCTTCATTATATTCTTTCTAATAGGAAGTAAAGTAAGTAAACCTAAGAAATAATAAGTAAACCTAAGAAAGTGATGCCCTGAGTTCTGTGAGCCGTTCTACCCAGCAGATGATCAAATCCAAGGAGAGGGGTCATGGGAACCTCTGATTTGCAGCCAGGTGGGACAGAAATTGTAGGTAATCTAGAGACAAGCGATGACCTGTGATTAGCCTCTGAAGTGGGGGCAGTCTTGTTGGGACTGAGCTCTTAACTGTGGGATCTGATGCTAACTGTGGGTAGATGGTGTCAGAACTGGACTGTAGGACGCCAGCTGGTGTCGCAGAATTTCTTGATGTGGAAAATCGACGTGTGTGGTGTCAGAAGAGTTGTGACTGTGGAGGCTATTTGAGAGCAAAAGAGAAACACACAGAGGGTGTTTTTTTTCCAACTTCACCCCCCTCTCCCCTTCTCCTTGTGACCTGGAAGCTCTGTGTTGGGATGGCAGTGTCACAAGATGGGGAGATAGAGGATTTCTGACTCACTGCTGGGAGGACAGCCCCGTCTTTGTGAGAGTGAGAAATAGACTTCTATTGTTTTTGGAGACTGAGACTTTGGAATCTGTCTACTGTAGAAGCCGATCTGACCTGGTAGGAAATGTTCTCAGGGACTACTACCCTTATCCAGATGAGAGGAACAGGAAGTAAAAACCTTGTCGGTTAGTCCTATTTTTCTAGAGGGTGAGGATTGTTACCTTAACTTCATCTAAAAGAACTCTACTTTGGGGTGCCAGGGTGGCTCAGTCAGTCAAGCTTCTGCTTTTGGCTCAGGTCATGATCCCAGGGTCCTGGGATCGAGTCCAGCATCGGGCTCCCTGCTGAGTCTTGCGTGGGCTACCTGCTGGGCAGGCAGCCGGCTTCTCCCTCGCCCCTCCACCCCACCCCCCACTTGTGCGCTCTCCCTCTCTCAAATGAAGAAATAAAAATCTTAAAAAAAATAAAAGAACTCTATTTCTATCTGTGTTACTTGTTTAAGCTTCCTCGGTCAGGCTTTCTTCAATAAAAGATTTCCTTTTTTTTTTTTTTTAAGGCATAAAATATCAAGAAGTTTCTAGCATTTCTGGAGTCCTTGTGAAGCCTTCTGTGTGCATCTCACCTAATCCTTGAGAGGAGTCTATGCCATAGCTGCTCACCATTCCCATCTTTCAGGGTTTGGAAGCTGAGGCTCACAGAGGCAGATGGCTTACCTGGGGGCATGCCAGGAGTAAGTGGGGAAGCCAGGTCTTCAGCCCAGCTTTGTCCAAGCACAGAGCCCTAGCTCCTAACTGGTAAATGACTCCACTGATCTAAGTCAGTCCTCCACGGAACACCTGAGTCCCCAACAAGGGTCTTCTATGGTCTACCTAATAGGGCAGTCAATCGCGTTGCTGGTGCATTTTAATTCGTAAGAAAGTTCATCTCTATCTCCAGGTGAAATCTGCTTCCCAGACCTCCAATAAATGCTTAATGAATCGAGTCACCGTTGTCCTCCTACACTAGAACCACTATATTATGTATGCATCTTTCCAGTTTAAGAAGACAAAGGATCTGTACAGGAAAAGGGAAGAGCTAAAGGAAAGTTGCCAACGAGTCTTCCATTGCAGAGAGGGGTAGTATTATTAAATAGTGTATTTCAACATCACGGCAACAAACGAAGTATGGTGTTGGCTATTGATTTCAGGATCTGCAGTCCCCTTGTGCTGTACTTCTGTGCTATTTTAACACCCTGTATATCTAAATTATATATTTGAAACATCTTTATGGCGAATCATGAGCAACAGTATTCTCCTGAATCATCTTTGGGGTTTATGTCAGGTGGGTTCTCCCAGAATATGTATTTATTTCCATGTGAATGGTAAAATGAAAGAGTAAATTCTGGTCCCAGTTCTGACAATAAGGGTATGATCTTGAGAAACTTATCTTCACTAGATGACCTTATAATCATGTTCTCAGTTTTTAAGACTAGAGGGCTGTGGAGTAACCAATGTGTAAGCAGCATCTGAATTTCAGGAGATTCATGGAAGATTTATTATATCTACTCCCACCCACTCTTGCCAACAGGGATTCTAATTTAACTCTGTAGCAATGATCAGAAGGTTCAAACACTTTTTCTTTACTTTCTATACTTTTAAATCAAGATTCCTTTGATAACTGTGTACCTGTGTTTAATCTCTAGTACTGAGAAGTTAGGGTGCATAGTTCACAAGACCACCCTCACTTCGGACACCAGCTACAAGTCTAGGACTCCCCGGGTCCACCCTTAGGATTGATCATTCTTTAGAAGCACTCACAGAACTCACTGAAAGCTGATGGTTACATTTATACAGAAAAAGGATAGAAACTAAAATCAGCCAAGTGGAGAGGAGCATGGGGAAGTCCTGGAGGGTTTCAAACGCAGAGCTCCTGGTTGTCCCCTCCCCAAGGAGTCACGGGCAGTGTTAACTTCTCCCAACAATGATGTTGACATTATCTGTGGACTATTGCCAACCAAGGAAGTTCACCCACGCCTTAGAGTCTATATGGAGGCTCCATAGTCAACCGTGCATGTATCTGGCCTCAGTCTCCAGATCTTTTGCAGGTTGAGCTGATACTGTGTGACTAAAAGGCCCCACCGTTAACCACATTGTTAGACATTCTGTTATGGTCTGAGACCCCCCCAAATAAACAAAAACACTCATCAGTGAGGACATTCCAAGAGCTTGGAGATTACCTACCAGGAGCTGAGGGCAAAGGCCAGACCTCCTTTTGGGCAAGGTTAAAACCGTTACTGTGCATGTTGAAAAGTTTTCTTTCAGATAAGTTCGTGAAGACCAATTTTTTAAAAATCTTGTTTTCTGTTTGAGACAAAACAGTCAACTGCATCATCAAAAGCAAATGCATTTTGAACATCTACTATGGTGCTGGGAAAACACTGTGTTAATTGTTGACAAATTTGACCCGACAATGTCTGAGCCCTGTCTTATCTACTGGCAGACATGCTTCCACATGCCAGCAGCGCAGGCTGACTGAAGTTATGGAGGTGTTATCACCCCTTGACCACACAGTGCTAAGGTTCAGCCTGGCTTCTGACCGGCCATTTTTGTCATGGTTGCCAATTCCCAGGGTTCTGAAAAGAAGGCATAATAAGATGTGGGACAACGTCAGCAGCCTCTGAACCTGTAGTTAATTTGTCACTGTCACTCAATTCCCTTTCATGTACCCACTTTCTCCTCTCCAGGTTCAGAAAATGAGCAACTCTCTGACACTCCTGAGTCACTTTTCTGGGCAATAAAGTTTAACTGGCTCTGAAAGTTGAGTGCACTTTGACATCACAATGGATCTCCAGAGCCATCAAATTATATGCTATGAACTGAACTGTGTTCCCTCCCAATTCATATGTTGAAGCCCTAACCTCAGTATGATTGTAGTTGGAGTTGGGCCTCTGAGGAGGTGATAAAGGCTAAATGCGGTCCTAAGGGGGAGGCCCCGATATGACAGGACTGGTGCCCTTATAGTTAGATGCAGAGCTCTCTCCACCATGCGAGGGCACAGTGAGAAGGCAGCCATCTCCAAGCCAGGAAGAGGGCTCTCACTAGCAAATGATCATGCTGGGCTTACAGCCTCCTGACTGTGGGAAGTAAGTGTGTGTTATTTAAGCCCCTCGTCTGCAGTGTTTTGTTATGGTGGCCTGAGCCGCCCGAGACAGTATAATCCCCCCAAAGTGGTCAACACAGCTCTCTTACAAATGCGGAAAGAACATGTGTCAACGATTGATTTGAGCTCTCAGTGAAGGGACCTGCATGATGGTGAAGCTGGCTCTCAGTTAGACTTTTATTGTATTTTAAGATTTACTTATTTATTTGAGGGGTGCATGGGTGGCACAGCAGTTAAGTGTCTGCCTTCGGCTCAGGGCGTGATCCCGGCGTTATGGGGTCGAGCCCCACATCAGGCTCCTCTGCTATGGGCCTGCTTCTTCCTCTCCCACTCCCCCTGCTTGTGTTCCCTCTCGCTGGCTGTCTCTATCTCTGTCGAATAAATAAATAAAATCTTTAAAAAAAAAGATTTACTTATTTATTTGAGAGAGAGAGTGAGCACGAGCGGGAGGTGCAGAGGGAGAGGGAGAGAGAAACTCAAGCAGACTCGGAGCTGAGTGGGGAGCCCAATGCCAGCCTCAATCTCCTGACCCTGAGATCACCACCTGAGCCGAAACCAGGAGTTGGATGCTTACCCGACGGCAGCACCAGGCACCCCTCGGTCAGACTTCTACACTGAGCACCTTCTTCTGCCCTGGACTCCTCCAAGGCACGGGGTCACCCTGAGCGGCTGCTTTCCAATAAAAAGAGCTACCACCTACTGATTGCTTATGAAATGAATGTGCAGTTCCATTACTTCATAAACCATAATTTTATCCAATCCTCGGAAGGTCTGCCATTGTGTCTATTTTATACCTAGGGACACTGAAGCACAAAGAGGTTAAGTTACTTGACCAAGATCACATAGTGGCAAAGTCAAGATTCAAACTCAGGCAACCCGGCCCCCAGTGCCTGCTACGCTTACCACCCCCTATCACACAGTCTCCACCCTCTTTATTCTCTGCCTCAGGGTATCTGGCCAACCACTCCTCAGCCAAATTCCTTTTATCTTTTTTTTTTTTAAAGATTTTATTTATTTATTTGTCAGAGAGAGAGAGAGGAGCACCAGGCAGAGGAAGAGGCAGGTTCCCCCCTGAACAAGGAGCCTGATGCAGGACTTGATCCCAGGACCCTGGGATCATGACCTGAGCTGAAGGCAGATGCTCAACTGACTGAGCCACCTAGGTGTCCCACAAATTCCTTTTGTCCTAATCCTCCTTTCTAGCAACATGAGTGATAACTCTGGGGTCAGCCACACTTGGGTTCCAGTTCTATCTCTGCTATTTACTAGCTGTGTAATCTTGGTCCAGATACTCATTAGGGCTAGTCTTCAGTTTCATCATTTATTTTTAAAAAAAGTCTATTTCACAGAGTTTTTTGAGAATTAATTGAGATAATGTGAGTAAAGTGCCTGATATTAGTAGGCATTTGATGCTAGCTCTGTTAGATATCTAATCATATAGTTTGTCTCATGAACAGGAGATACGGGTTCTTTTCCTGGGATCCATAAGCCAGCACGGGGAGAGGATGACAGGAAGGCAAACGTCTTGTGTGTACATCTATTTTTTTCTGGTGAAAGAGTCTATAGCTTTTGTCATATTCCCAGAAGAGTAGGTGACCCCTGCCTCGCCCCCTGCTGCCAGTTGGGAACCAGTGAAGGTTAGTGAGCCTGGAGGTTGAGACCTGAGTCCTTCAGAATTCAGAATTGAATTGAAGCCTTCACTTGCCTCCCTCAGCACAGCTGCGCACACAGCTGGACCTGGGTCTTTTAGCTTTCCTCCCCTGAGCACAGTCCTGGACACACAACACACTCTCCGTGATTGCAGGAAACTGAATTGCACTGGAACTCAGTGGTGGATGTCAAGGCCTAGGATGGTGGGGTCCCTGACGTTGCCAGCCTGTCTTCCTTCCAAACAAAGATGCCCACTGTGAAAAGATTTCCAAAATCACTTCCTTTGTCTGATAACAATTATCCAAAGCTGAGTATTCCAAATGTTGCCTTGAGAAAGGATGGTGATTACACCAATCAAACCGCACTATGACTTCGACTGCTGGAGGACCGGTATGTGGGTGGCGGGGTGGCTGTGTACATGGAAAGTCTGTATGTCTGTATTAGCCTCATTGCTCTTCCCCCAAATACCTTGAAACAATAGCAATTAGCATGCAAAGAATGGAAACATAAGCTATTCATTTTTATTTTTATCCATCTACTCGTGGGTTGTTATACCCACCCTCAATTTAAGAAGGACTTAAGTATATTTAGATATTGATTTCCAATTAAGGTCTTTCATATGTCTTGCCTTCCTATGTGAGATCTGTGTAGTTTATATTACATACTCCTGTAAATCTCATTGAATTAAAAGTTTACATTTTACATCAATTCTGAAGAATGAATAATTTTCAAACAATAAAGAATGGATTAAGAAAGGATTTTAGTAAGCATTCAAAATACACATCTCACAATAGAATAAGATCAGTAATACTGGCAATCAGGGCAAGAAAAAGAATATGAAATAGAACAAAGCTGTGGTAGGTTAATACGCAAGAGTGGGCACAAATCTGGCTCTAATATAGCAGTCGAAGCAAAGAAAAACCACAGAATTTTCAGTGTCCAAAAGTTGAAAACACAAGTCAATTTGTCAATCAAGGACTAAGACAAATTACTCCTATGGGATTTCACAAAGGGATGATGGGTGAAGGGGCGGACAGATCCTTGCAACTACCTTGCATGGATTTAATAGAGAGTATCTGGCTGTTTCTTGTAGAGTCCCCCCCATGAAGCCAATACTCTAACACCAAATGCAATTCAGAAAAAACAATTCTGTGAGGCACCAGCAATACTCCTGCAGAACATTTTTCTAATGGATTGGCTAGAACGCAAGGAAAAGATTTAGGTGGGGAAAAAAAAAGAATCACCTAGAGCAATGGAGTGGGTGCATATCCATTAGGCAATCCTCCATGAAAAATACGTTCTTGTTCCCAAGCCTAATAGAGTTGGGGGCTCTATTCTCTGGGAGACAGACCTGGGGCATAGATAGTCTATGCTGTTTACTAAGTGGAGAGTAGAATGTCCATCCTTCCGTGAAAATTACGAAGCCTCAGAAAAAAGATGTGGAACCTATCTGCATGGGGGTGGGCTGACAGGATGTGTGCAGAAAGGGCCCAGAATTTCTTCAGAAACACACACAAATAGGCAACCTGGGGCTCAGCCCTCAACACCAGGGAGCAGACAGCAAGAATCGCAGTCTGGGCACTCTTTCAAAGCAGGCGTTAACCGATGCAGCCAGAGGAGACCGCACGCAGAATTGAAGGTCTGACAAATTGCCATGGTGATCACACTGTGTTTCTGGATGTGATGGCTTATTATCTAGTAGTCAAGGTAATTGGAGATATTTTTGTTTCTTTGTTAAATAGGACCAGGAGTAGGAAGATCAGGGAAAGGGGATCGTTCTGGAGCGAGTCAGAAGTACTGTGCTAGAAGTCAAGGAAAGAGAGAGAAGGAGATGGGGAGAGGGAGGGAGAAGGAAAGGGAGGAAGAGCTTGTATGACCGGTTAGGGAATGAAGGAGAACAGGAGGTGAAAGGTAGCAGCGGTGGAGGAAGGGCGGAGGACACAGGGGTTTTACAGTCTGAATGCTTGTGTCCCTCCACCCCCCAAATTTATATGTTGAAACCAACCCCTCCCACACCCCATCAGTTGGTGTTAGGAGAAGGGCCCTCTGGGAGGTGATTCAGTCATGAGGGTACAGCCCTCCTGAATGGGATGAGTGCTCTCATAAAAGAGGGCCCAGAGAGCTCCCTCACCCCCTTTCCTGCCACGGGAAGACACAGAAGACACCATCCACGAACGAGGAAGAGGACTCTCACCAGAACCCAACCATGCTGGCACCTTGATCAGACATCCAGCCTCCAGAACTGTGAGAAATACATTTCTGTTGTTCATAAGCTAGCAGGCCTATGGTAATTCATTACAGCAGCCTGAATGGACAAAGACAGGGGTCGCATCTGAGAGCCAGCCCCAGGGCTGAGCAGCCTCTCAGAGGAGCTCAAATTAGTGGTCAAGCTCAGGGTGGTCAGCACAGAACCTCTCTTTGCCTACGCTCAGTAAGTGAAGGACTTAGAGTGGTTAGGGTGGTTTTCTCTGTGGGATTGCCGAAGCCCCTGACAGGGAGGGGTCTCAGTAACCTGACTTCTGCACAGAGACAGTGTATATGGCTGGAGTTCTCTGCACAGCCACCTTCTCCCTGTTCACAGGGCTCCAGGCGAACTAGTTGGGGGTATTTCCTCAGGCTTTTTGGTAGGAAGGAATTCAAGCTAAATTGTTGCATATTTTCATTTTTCCTGTGGCTGGTATGGCCTCAAGAAATAGGTTTATTACTACCAGGAATAATGCAGTCAAACAAATGCTTAGTCTAGATCTTGTTCATATGAAAGGAACTATCTGTGTACATTTTTGCATGATAATCCCTGGCTATGTTCATTGTAGAAAAGGAGGGAAAGAAGGCAGGTCAACAGTACTGAGCTCTACTTGATGATTTATTTTAATGCTATTTTTCTGTACTCTTATTTAGAGCCTAGATTAGCCTGCAGCTCTGACAGCTCCTTTCCAGGGCACGGGCCTGGCTTCCCCTTCAGCTGAGGACGGGGGGACGTCCTGTGGGTATAGTAACTCAGCTAGCCCTGCCCTGGGTATAGACCCTTATTTGCTCAGGTCTTGGCTCTCTGCAGGGCTCTGAAGGGGGCTTGGTGCTTGTGAGCGTGCCCCCAACTGGGATGACAAGGTGGTGAGAGGATGGACACAGGAGCCACTGTGTGATCAACGGGATCACACCAGCAAGTGATGGCACGTGGGGTACCCAGTCGCAAGGATGACTCTGACATTTTGACTCTGCGAGTGGGAGAATGGAAATGCCATTGGCAGGAATTGGGAATACAGAAGAAGGGCTTCGTGGGGGGAGCAAGATGGTAGATATGAACACGGAGCACACAGTGTTAGTGAGCTGTGCACGGGAGAGAGTGGACCATAAGCTGCAGGGTGGTCTGGCCTTGCAGAGAGGGGCAGGACGTGGGGGCGTCGGTGCCATGGGAGAGACATCGTCACTGCTATGGGATCCCTTGGGCAGAGACAGCAGGAAGAGAGAGGCGAGGGAAGAATGGGGAATCCTTAGTTTAAACAGGGAGAAGGAGGAATGGGAAGCTGCCAAGGAAACTGGGAATCCTCGCAGAGAGGAGGAAGGAGTCAGGACCATCCAGTGTATTACACAAAGTGCTTAATTGTTCATCAGACAAATCAACTCTGCTAATTTTAGAAGAAAAGACACCTATTTAAAACTTGCCTGGGTGGCTTCCAGAATCTCTGGAAGGGCTGAAAAAAAAAACAAAACAGGCTTGGAGCTCTGAAAGGAAGAAGAGCAACGGAGACTGCCACTGCCCAGGAGTCCTAGGTAGGCGGCTGGAGTCCCCTACACCTTGAACTCTGGATGCCAGCATTTCTCACTGTGGCCACTGCTGCAGCAGGAACTCAGGTCTGAACTTGGCATTTCAGCCAAAGAGAGAGCCTCCTGGTCCTTGCTCCTCTGCAACAGTAAACCCTGATGCCGAGCCTGGAACAGTGGTATCTGATGACCAGAGTTCAGGGCCTCATGACTGCACTCTATCTGCAAGAGAGGCTGGGGAACTATCAAGCATTTGTAGCTTCTCTACGGGGAGGTGGAGTTATAAAAAGGGCAGAGCGCACAGGGGACTTCTGAGTACGTTTGTGTTTGCAGAGGGGGCAGAGGGGAGGGATCAGGAGAATTGAGAGGAGAGCATATGACATGGAAAGAACATCTCAGAAGAAAGGAAGAGTGAGGTGAGGAAGCCCTTGGAAGACAGCCTCCCCAGGCTCAGGACAAGGTCATTGACCCAGGAGGGGGTGGCACCCTGAGGGAGTGATAGCGCCAGAGGCTTTGGGTAGTAGAGCTCTGGAAGGGGGGAGCTCAGAAAATTAGCCGTGCACTGATGAAAGCGGAGAACAGCCTGAAGGACTCCCCCTTTGCGAGGCTGCTGTTCCACGGCTGGCCAGACAGTCACTAGCAGGGCTAGTATGGAATCTGTATGCTTATGTAGCAAATATCTATTAGTTTCCTATAACCTTCAGGAGTTCAGCGTTCCTTTCTATGGGCTCCAGTCACCCAGTCAGAGGCTCTTCCAGGGCTGCCTCTCACCGAAGCCTCCCCTCTACCAAAGTCAAGGGGGGCAGATCTTCCCTCTCCTGTCTGTCCAGGACCCTGCAGCCTGGCCTCTGGGTTCTCCTCGATGCCTGCTCATTTTCCACCCTCCCTGTTTCTTCTGCTTCTCAGGACATTCCTAAACTTTCCTTCTTGCTTAAGAAACCAGTTCCAAGCCCACAACGTTTGCCACAGTTATATCTTCTAATCTCTGCTCACTGGTCCCAATCCTACCTGCAGAACAAACAGGTACTTCCAGCTACACTGGCAGCTTTCAGTTCCATATAATTCTTTAGAGGGAATGTTTACCGCCCTTGATATAGAAATACAATTTGAAAGATACTGCTTATGATTGTATTCAATTTCTTAACATCTGCACCTTACTCATGATCAACGACCTCCCAGGTTTCACCCCTCACAAGTGCTGTCAAATTAGAACACTCTCATTCGGTTCTTAGACACAAAGACAAACATACACATGGGCACATGCTGTTTTGTCTGCCTACTGCTCCTCCTTCGGAAGAGCCACGTCCTCCTTATTCCACGTGCTTTTCACGGGGCTGTCAATCTCAGCCTGCCACCCTATGGCCGTCTACAGGGATGGGCATTGTAACCCAGGCTTGGCCAATCATATCACTCCCTACGCCTAGCAACAGCTAAGCATGCGACTAAAGAATCTTTATAACTGGAATACCAAGAAGTTCTCTCTTGCTGGTGGTCCTCTGCTAAGACGTCATAAGCTTGGGGCTACAAGGGTACTTCCTCAACGATGTGGAGGAAATCCATTTACAGTGGGAGACAAAGAAGCCAGCCCCAGGAGGAAAGCAGAGCTCAAAGACAGAAAGAAATAGAATCCCAATGACATTGACTGGGTCCCTGGGTTTAGCTCTTCCAGGGTCACTGAATCTTTTTCTTTCTTTCTTTCTTTCTTTCTTTCTTTCTTTCTTTCTTTCTTTCTTTCTTTCTTTCTTCTTTCTCTTTCTTTTCTTTCTTTTCTTTCTTTCTTTCTTTTCTTTCTTTCTTTCTTTCTTTCTTTCAAGATTTATTTTTTTGATTGCGGGGGAGAGAGATAGGCAGCACAAGCAAGGGGAGTGGCAGAGGCAGAGGGAGAAGCAGGCTCCGTGCTGAGCAGGGAGCCCTGTGATGCAGAGCTCTTGATCCCAGGACCCCAGGATCATGACTAGAGCTGAAGGCAAACACAGCTGAAGGCAGATGGTTAACCTACTGAGCCACCCAGGCACCCCTCAATATCCTTTCTGTTTAAGCTGGTTGAACTGGTTTTTGTCACTTCCAAGTGGATAAGCCCTGATGAATAATAACACTGAAAAAAATTAGAATGAAAGTAATACACTTAATTGTGCAAAACGGGTAGAAAAGAACAAATAAATAGTTCCTAATTCTATTTTTTAGTCATACAAAATATGGTATATTACTTATACACTTTGTGTATGTGTGTAGATGTGTGATTGTAAAGTATGATCACAAATTTCTACCCAGAATGCATGCCCGTTTGCAAGGTAAGTTTGCTGGGGCTCCTCTCACGCAGGGGTGGACTTTATGTCTCTCTCTGAATCTGGGCTGGCCTTGTGGTTTGAATCTTACCACGCGGCAGAAGAGATATATATGATCTTCCCGGGCCCTCCACCTTCTGTCATTGTCCTCCCACAAGAGAGGTCCAGGTGAAAAAGCCAGTCTAGCCTCCTGGAGGATGAGGCCACAGTGAGAAGACCAAGCCAGGGCCAGTGCACAGCCAGGTCCACGACCAGGCCTTCTGGAGCCTTCCAGGATGAATGCAACTAAGTGAGTCTAAACCAGCCAAGTGAAACCAGCACAGGAACTGCCTGGTGACCCCACAGAATTATGAGAAATAATAAATCTTTGTTGTTTTAAAACCACTAAGTTTTGAGGTGGTTAATTATGCAGCCAAGGCCAACTGAAACATTGTATTCTGCATGTTTCATAGAACTGCATGTCGCCATTCCTCCCAGGTTACTACTGTGTTAAAATTCTCCTGGTTGCAACCATCTGAAACCAACACTGGACAGCTTAAACAAAAGTGAAACGCATTAGAAAGTTTCTGGGGGTATCCCAAGGAACAAAAGGTAAGGTTGGGGAGGGGAGAAGTCAGGGCACTGTGGGAACGTCAACAGCGGGGATCATGGAGTGTCCGTCCAGAAAAATGCCATTAACAGCCCAGTGGTAATGACTCCTGGACTGCTAACAGTCCGACTTGTCCCACTTGGGCAGTATCTACCTCTGGCTCTTTCAGCTACGATGAGGGGCTGGGGCAGAACACAAAGGCAGAAGCAAAGATAGTAGGTGAAAAAAACATGGTAGGTGAACGGGGGAAATCTTAGTGTGGAAGCCAGGACCGGGTAACTCTACTCATTGCTTAGTCCTGCTTTTCAACTGCTAATTATTTTGATTTTCCAAAGCTTCTTTCAAATCTTTTTGTCAAGAATGTATTAAGGCTCCCTTTCAATAGAGGGTAAGAATCTGCCTGAGGCCACTCTTGAAACTGTAACGTCTAGAGCAACTTTGTCTGCTTTCACACAACGCAACTCAATCTGTGAAGGTTTTTCGTACAAAGGTCTCTGAGAGGGTGGGTTGGCAGTCTTAATTAAGTTTGCAAAATGTCTGGGGTATCGGCCAGAAAGGAATTGTACTAAAACGTAAAGAGAGGTTAAAACCAAAGTAACAGGTGCTGTGAACACAGGAGGGAAGCCAAGAGCCACCGCGTGGACTCGTTTCTGGGAAACGCGAGCAGCGCAGGTGCGTCAGGAGGGCAGCGCAGAGGGTCGCCGGCCGGGGCCCCCCCCGCACCGTTCCCCGGACAGGGCAGCAACTCCAGCCCCTAACTGACGCCTCCCGCGGTGGCGGGCGCCTGGGACGGAGCCTACTGGGGACATGGGCGCGCGGGCGCCTCGGTCCGGAGGGCCGGGGCCGTGGGCCTTGGAGCCCGGGGCTGGCAGAGGTGCTGCATCCCCGCGCCTCGCGCTTGGCACTGAAGCAGCCGCCCTCACGCAGCGGGGCGGGGGCCGGGACCGGGAGCGCGCGGGGGAGGCGTCTGCTCCCGGGAACTGAGGCGGCGCCTTCGCCTGCCGGCTGCCGCAGGGACGCGGGCCGCCCCGCCGTCGGCGACATCTTGCTCGGGAGGAAAGCGCGGGGGAGAGCGGGCCGCTCTGAGCTGCAGCGCCCAGCGCGCGGAGGACGCGGCGGAAGACGCGGGGCCAGC
>NC_048223.1:62660718-62694371 GCF_002007445.2 Ailuropoda melanoleuca
GGTCGCGGAGGCGGCGGAGGCCGAGGAGGCCCGGGACGCGGAGAGCGTGGAGGAGGAGGTGGCTGCGGCTCTGCCAGGTACCGGGCCGGGAGGGGGGCCGCGGGGGGCCTGCTCCTGGCGTCCGAGCTGCCCCGCTCTGGGTCTCGCTGCGCTCAGGGCAAGCCCTTCCTTTTTTTTTTTTTTTTTTCCTTGGTAGATGAAGAATCCACCTCCCTTGACAAAAAGTCTGGTATCAGCCCCGCCTTTGCCCTCCCACTCTTTATTTCCGTAAGAGGGTGGCTCTGGGTTGAGCCAGTTGCGAATGCAGTTCAAGGGCCGCTGAACTCCGTGTCTTGGTTGCCTTAGTGAGCTCTAAAATCCCGTCTATTTCTGTCTAAGCGCCCATTTTTTTTCGTAGAGGAGCACAGCTTTCATCGGATTCTCATAGAGGACCTACCCCGAGAGGTTAAGAATCACGGAGCCAAGCTTTCAGTCTTATGAATGGGGCCGCTGTTTTCTGTGTTAACTCCCTGACCTCGTTGCATTGTCTCTAAAGAATATTTTGAATTTGTTTACGCAGGCTGTTGCGTAACTCCTGGTTGGTAGGCTATTCCTTGTAAGTGCTGGGTCCTCTCCGTTTCTTGCCCATCCACTCAGCCAAAGCGCGCATCCTCATCAAGGCTGCCGCGGTGTAGGGCTGGAGCAGCAGCTGGAAAATGGCTCACGAGTGCTGTGTGTCTTCTTTCAGCCAAGGCCCTACACCTTCTCTCCTGGCCAGATGGTTGCACAATTGGGGTCTCAGCATGAGAGGCCCCGTGGATAGTCGCTGGTGCTCAGGGTCGAATTAAATGCCTCAGGCAGAATACAGCCTGGAGTAATGAATGGTTCTTCCCTCTACTTTCTAACGTTGGCCAGACACCTCTCACTCTCCATCCCTGTCCCGGGTCACTCGATTTTAAAGAGACTCCGGCGATTAGAATAACTGAAATGTACTGATAGCTTATTATGTCTCCAATCACTGATCTGAGCATATGTATTTTCTCGTTTAACGTCCAAAATAATTCTTAATGGTAGGAGCATAATTTTAATCTCAATTTTATAGATGAAGAAATGGAAACTCGGGATAAATGATTAGTGACTTTCTTTTTGTTTGTTTATGGCATTGTAAGTGGTAATTAAACCTTTTCAGTTTTCCGTCCTGGCCTCTCTGCAAGAGGCCAAGGAGAGGAGATGTAATCTTTGCGTGGAGGAGCCAGGCTACTTAGCTCTCATTCTGTCCTTGTCAGTTATTCTCAGCGCAACATCTGTGGCAGAGCGGCCTCTCCATCCTCATATCCCTTGTCAATTCCCAGAGATTGCTGAGTATCTAGAAGCTGGGGTCCTGACGTCAGTGATCACTGGTAGAAATTTGAGTAACAAGGTGGCGGGGGTAGGGGAACGTGCCTGGTTTATTCCTGTGGCACTGATCCACCAGCTAAGTTGTGAGATGTGCTTTATCAGACTGAATGTGCTTTTCCCCTTCCGGCCCTTCCGCTTCGTTGTTTGTGAAAGAGGTGTCAATTATTTCTGTGGGTATAGAAATGCAATTTTTAGATAGCACTGTAGTATGGATGATGCCTGTGTTTGCCTGGGTTCAAGATTATTTTGGTGTCCTTAGAGACACTGAATCCTACCAGTGGCTAAGATCAGTTATTTCTTCTCTGTTAGTATTTCTGGTTTAGGCAGAAGGAAGGATGTTTGCTGAGTCCGGGGCTCCCGATTGCAAAATCCTTGTTTTTTAGTAGATGGCTTTTTATACTAGAATGATGGGCACTCTTGAATTTCTGTAAAACATAAACATTTGGTTCTTGCTTTTACTGAAGCCATATGTACACGTGGAATCATATAGTTCTGTATGGCTTATTACGAAAATACAGCAGCTCCCCCGCCACACACAGACCAATTGCCTGTTCTTAGGGGTCCACTTCCAACTCCTCTGGTTTTTTCTGTGGTGCTGATTTCTATTTCTCGAAGTAACATGGAGATTATTACTTGTAAATAACAATAAATAAACAATTACTATTTGTAATTAATAGTATTGACACTTCTTAATTTTCTCTCCCATTTTTTTAGCATTATATGTTCGGCTTTCATTCTTTTCACCCCTCTCCTAACCCATACACACGGCCCCTCTGCATACCGTCCGCAGTATAGTCAGCATGGAGTTGGTTAGATTACAGTTAGCACCTACACTGTGGTGCCTGGAAGATGTTGCTCAAAGCTGTCCTATATTGTTTGCCATGACTCCTTTTTCTCTCACAATACAACCAACACATCAAGTTCACTATCACTCTCTCAACATCTTAAGACATCCCTCCCAGGGCCCCTGACCTACTTCCATCTGACCTGGTTGCTGCTCTTGCGGCTGGCTGCCTGCCCGGTTCCATGTTGGGAGGGCCTTTGGCCTCCACCCACAGGTTCCTTGGTTTCTCTCTTGGGTAGGAGCCCTCGTGTGGCCCTCCCATCATTTTCCTTCTTGGTTTACCCCTCCCGTTGGAGCTTGTCTTCTAGTAGCTTCCTGAGAAAGGGTATGTGAGAGATTAATTTCCTAAGATCTTGCATGTCAAAAGATAGCTTTATTCTGCCTTCATGATTCGGTGAGTTTGTGGCTGAGCATGGAATTCTAGGTTGGAAGTATTGTCTCTAAAAAATCTGGAGACATTGGTCTGTTGTGTTGTAACTTGTGGTATTGCTGTTACAGTCCCATGTCTTCCTGATTCTTGATAACATGTCCCCACCCTTAGGAAGCTTTTAGGGTCTTCTCTTTGTCCTTTGTGTTCTGAAATTTTTCCTTGGTCTAGATCTGTTTTCCTCCAATGTGCTTGGTGAGTCCTTACAGTGAAACTCCTGCTTTGTAATTTTGGTTAGTTTTCTTGAGTTGTTTTTTCATTTCTATTTCTGTTCCTGTTCCTTTCTTTCTAAACTCCTTAGCTGGACGTTAGAGTTCATGAATTTATCCCTTCATTTTCTAATATACACCCCACCCCCTATTTTCATCTGTCTTTTTCTTCTGTTTTTCTGGGTGATATTCTCAAGTGTATTTTCCAACTCTTCTACAGTTGGGGTCCTGTTTATTTTCACATATAGTTAATTTTGTTTCTGGACTTGCCTTCTTCCCCTCCCTTCCTCCTTTTATTCCTTTTTAAAAATTAGTATCTGTTCTTGGTTCATGCATACAGTATTTTCTATTATCTCACTGAGGATATTACTAGAAATTTTTTGTTTTCTCCTTGTATTTCTATAGCATAGTGTCTGGTTCCCCACTCTCTCCCCATTTTTGGTTCTTTTTGTTTATAAACCTGTATTTCATGTTAGTTTTCTCAAACGTCTAATGATCCTTGGCTTCTCATTCTTATTTAGAGATGGGTGCTAAAAAGCTGTCAGGATGTTCTTTGTATGTGGTAGGGGTGGCAGTGAGAGTGTTTACTGTGGAATGCTTTGAAGCATGCCTTGAAGAGTGGTCTGGACTAACTCCTTTTTTCATAGTCACATTTCTTTTTAAATTTAATTTTATTTTTGGGGCGCCTGGGTGGCACAGCGGTTAAGCGTCTGCCTTCAGCTCAGGGCGTTATCCTGGCGTTATGGGATTGAGCCCCACATCGGGCTCCTCTGCTATGAGCCTGCTTCTTCCTCTCCCACTCCCCCTGCTTGTGTTCCTTCTCTCGCTGGCTGTCTCTATCTCTGTCGAATAAATAAATAAAATCTTTAAAAAAATTTTATTTTTTAGCAAAGTTATACATATGTGTAATTTTTAAAAATATGCTTAAAATGAAAACAAAATAATTCTGACCTGTTTCTCATATGCCTTGCTTCCTAGGGTGCATCTTCCAACTCTTTTCAGCTTTGGCCACCCTCTTCTGATCTAGACTTATCTGTTGGCTTTTTTATTTTAAATGTTACATATTGACTTCCCATCATGGGAGATGATGTAGCTTAAGATCTCAGCTCTGCCACCCCCGCTCCCCGATATATATATCAGCACGCATTTGTCCCACAGTATTAATTATATGATTGTTTTGTTTAAGCACTATTCTGTGTTTGAATTATTGTGGCTATGTAAAATGGTATTTACAGATGAGCCATGTAGTATATTCTGACTACATTTTCTTTTCATTTATGTTTTTCCTGACGTTAATCATTGCTTCATTTTTTGTTTGCTTATATATATTTTTATATTCCCATCATTAATTCCGCTTGAGATAGTCTGGTAGTAGTTTAAAACTTGTCATATGTTAGACACATTAGGTGTTTGATTCATTTAATTTTTTCCTTGGAGACATTTTTTTTGAACCCTCATCCTCCTATTATTTATGCTGCCTAGATCTTACACAGCTGTCAGTCTGGGGCTTCTCTTCCTTGTTTGCTTGAGTATTCCTTTTGTTTATCTCTTTATCTGACCCATGTCTTATAAATCTCAAGCGTTCCTTTGTGTGGCTAATCCCTTCCTTTTGATGTAACACATTCTCTGTAAGTCCTGAGAAATGTTGCATGGGAAGTAATAATTTTGTGAGCTTGCATGACTGAAAATGCCTTTACTATATCCAAAGGCTGGATTGATATTTTGCAAGGTAGAGAACTCTAGATTAGATTAGAAATTTCAGTGTTTTAAAGCAGTATTATATTGAATCCTAGTTTTTGGTCTTGCTTTTTAGAAGTACCATGCCATTCTGACACCCTGCGTATGTGACCTCTTTATTTTTTTTTTATTTTTTATTTTTTATTTTTTTTAAGGTAAGTGCTACACCCAGTGTGGGTCTTGAACTCATGACTCATGGTCAAGAGTCTCATGCTCTGCCAACTCAGCCAGCCAGGTGCCCCTATGTGTATGTCTTTTATCATTCATTGGGCTGACAACTTGGTGGGCCTCTTTATTTTCTAGTACCATTTAAAGTAATTTCCTGTGCTCTATTCATTTTTTTTTCTTTCTATGGTTATTTTTAGTCAGATGGTGTAACTCCTGAATCAAATCTCTAACATTTTTATTTAAAACTTCTCTGGTACTAGAATTTTGGGTTCTGTTTTCTTGGAGAACTCATCAATTTTATCTTCCAAACTTTATACTGAAATTTTTAATTCTACCATCCTAGTCTTAAATTTTGACGAGATTACATGTTTTTTTGTCCCAAGTGTTATTTTTAAAAATAAAAAATGAAAAAATAACATCCTGTTCTTCTTGGATTTCTTTTAACTAAAAAAAAAAAAAAGCCATAAATATCATTTGAGAGCTCTCTTGTATTTCCTAGTGTTTTCTGTATATTTTGGTCTTTTTCTTTTTAGAGGATGTATTCACGTTTTGCTCTTAGCCTTAGCCTGTCTGCTCATATGTAAAAGTGAGGCTTGAAGAGCTTTTCAGGAGCTCTGTATGTGGGGGTGCTTGTTGACTAATTGGGTGAGGACCAGCTGTTTCTCTGAGGGACTTCAAGCATAGTATATGTCCATTTTTCTTGTGTTCACTTCCCCAGACAGCACGTCTCCAATCTCCTGCCTGGAAGGGTACAAGCCTGGCTGTCAGCATTCTGGGAACAGAGTTCAGAAAGGGAGCAGGGTCTTGTTCTTTACCACATAAACCTATTTTCAGGAAGGTGTAACCCCTTACTTTTCCTGTGCCTGGTATTTCACGTCCATACCCCTCTGGTTCTCTCTCTGGAGAGTAACAAATCTGCCTTCGGGACTGGGAGAGGGGCCATCACCTGGCTCATGGACCAGAGGAAAGACTATGCAAGAAGCTTCCACAGCTACATAACAGAATTACCCTGAAAACTAGTAGCTTAAGATTCCAGTACTCATTGATTATTGCTCATGGTTTCTGTGGGTTGGAATTTGGCCTGGGCACAGGGGTGTGCCTTGTTTCCACTCTGTGCTGTCTGCAGCCTCTGCTGGAATGTGCCAGGGCTGGGGGCTGTCTGCTAGGACACTCTCATGCGCCTGACCTTCCACATAACATGCTGGCTGGCCTCCAAGCGCATGTGGGCAGATGCTGGATTGTCCTTTATGACTTATCACCAGGAGCCGTGTAGCCCCTCTCTCATTCCGTTCCTTGCTTACAATAGTCTGCCCAGGTTCATGAGGAAGAAGCATCTAGCAGTCCAATTATCAATAGGCACGTTCATATTATGTTGTCAGAAGAGCATGTGGGCTGGGGCACTGATTAATGCTGGACTTTCTGCTTCATTTTCCAATTCCTTTTGGGGTTCAGTTTGTGTCCTGCGGGGCTTCCCTCTGCAGGGAGTTAGGATTCATCCTACTCGATTCTGTGAGGCCACTTCTCCATCGTCATCTGTTTTCCAGCTTCCAAAATTTTATCAACACCTGATGTCGTCGCCTCCTTTGCTTTTTGTCCTGTGGGTTATGCCTTTTTTCCTTCACTCTAGTGGGCTTTTGGGACAAAGGGACTATGTGTACATGTCATTGGTGCATATTTAACCTAAATTCCATTTGCTGTATTTTTACTTATGTTTATTTTTTACTTCTTTCTTGATCAGTCTTGCCAGAAACTTGTGAATTCTATCAGTTTTTTTTCCTAAACTAACTCTTGGCTATGTGGATTTTCTTTATTATATGTTTTTATTAATCCATGATCTTTTTTCCCTTACTCTAATTTTCTTTTTTTGAAGATTTTATTTATTTGAGAGAGAAAGAGATGGATGCTTATCATTGATTTTTTTCCCCCCTGCCTTTCTTTTCGTATATATTGATTTAAGGCTATAAATTTCCATCTGATACTGTTTTAGCCACACCATCAGTTGAGTATGATGAATCCTAACTCCCTGCAGGAGAAAGGCCCAAGTTTTGCTGTATAGTATTTTATTTACGTAAGCAAAATTATTATGATTTTTAAAATACATGAAAAATTAATAAAGTTTAACATTTATGTATCATACAAACATAAGGAAACATATTTATCTTTTTAAAAAAAGACTAGGGGCAGCTGGGTGGTTCAGTCACTTAAGCATCTATATCTTTTTTTTTTTTTTTTAATTTATTTATTTGACAGAGATAGAGACAGCCAGCGAGAGGGAACACAAGCAGGGGGAGTGGGAGAGGGAGAAGCAGGCTCATAGAGGAGGAGCCTGACGTGGGGCTCGATCCCACAACGCCGGGATCACGCCCTGAGCCGAAGGCAGACGCCTAACCGCTGTGCCACCCAGGCGCCCCTAAGCATCTATATCTTGATTTAAGCTCAGGTTATGATCCCAGGGTGGTGGGATTGAGCCCCATGTCGGGCCCCTTGATCAACACAGAGTCTGCTTGAGATTCTCTCTCTCCCTCTGCCCCTCCCCCTGCTCACACTCTCTAAATAAATAGATAAAATCTTTTAAAAAAAAAGAAAACCCAAATACCAGAAATTTACAAATATTATGCTTGGTGAAGAAATTTTTTAAAAGATATTTATGTATTTATTGAGAGTGAGAGCGAGAGAGCGCAAGCACGTGCGGGAGGGGCAGAGGGAGAGAGAGAGAATCTCAAGCAGACTCTGCACTGAGCTCTGAGCCTGATGTGGGGCTCTGTCTCACCACCCTGAGATCATGACCTGAGCCAAAATCAAGAGGAGGATGCTTAATTGACTGAGTCACCCAGGTGCCCCTAGAAGCATTTCTAATTAGATCAGGATTAAGGAAGGCATGCCTTCCATCACCACTAATTTTTTTTAATTGTTAAAAATTGTAGTAAAATATACTTAACACAGTTTACCATTTTAACCATTTGTAAATGTGACATTGAATACGTTCCCATTTTTGTGTAGCCATATGATTTGTTGATCTGTGCATGATTTAGAAATGTTTTTAAATTTCAAAACTAGAGATTTTAAAGTTTTTTATTTTTATTTTATCGAGTTTAATTACACTACAGTTAGAGGATACATTTTATATGATTTCAGTTTCATAAATTATGATTTGGTTTATAGCCTTAGATATGTCAATTCTTATAAACATCAAGCATTTATATTATTACATATTCTATATCCTATAGTTATTGGATGCAGTGTTGTATATGTATTCATTAGGTAAAATGTGTTAATTCTGTTGTTCAAATACTTTAAAACATCAGACTGTTCAATAAACCTTACTGTGACAGTGGCTGTGTTCTTTGTATCATCAGCATGGAGTCACTGGCCACAGGACGTTACTCAGCACTTAAACTCTGACTAGCCTATCTGAGGAACTGAATGTTTACCTTTATTTTCATTAATTTAAACTTATATTTAGTAGCCACATATGGTTAGGCTTTTGTATTGGATAGCACAGTCCTAAGACAAGACTGAGTTTATTTTTGTTGGGATGTTCTGTCAGGTACCGAGAAAGGGGGTGTTCTAATCCTCCACTCTAATGGTCGTGAGCACTGGTTTTGTTTGTCTGAAGTCTTTATTCTTTTTTTTTTTTTTTAAAGATTTTATTTATTTATTCGACAGAGATAGAGACAGCCAGTGAGAGGAGGGAACACAAGCAGGGGGAGTGGGAGAGGAAGAAGCAGGCTCCCAGCAGAGGAGCCTGATGTGGGGCTCTATCCCACAACGCCGGGATCACGCCCTGAGCCGAAGGCAGACACTTAACCGCTGTGCCACCCAGGCGCCCCCTGAAGTCTTTATTCTAAGCTTCATTCCTTTGAATGGGATTTCGAATCCTAGACTTACGTGCACTTATCCTATCCCAGGCACTACTTCAAGAGTTTTATAAATAGCAATATTATAGTGCTAAGTTCTGTCTCTTCTGTGTTTTCCATCTTTGTCTTCTGCTGCTGCAGATGTCCTTGAGTTTGTCTTTTTCTGGAAGTATTGTGGAGCGTGAATTCCGTTATTTTATAGTCTGTCCATGATAATTCCCTCATGTCAGGCCTGTTGCTCCTGCTGACCCTTCCTTACTGTCTTCTCTCCTTGCGTGCCTTCTTGTTATGTTTAGTACATTCATAATTATGTTTGAAAAATTCTTTGCGGGGATAATTTGAGGCCTCAGGTCTCCAGAGAAGAGTTCAGTTTTTTGTGTTGGGTGCCTGTGGACACGCTGGGTTTTTAACAGCAGTCTATTTATCCGTGGTGGGGAGGGTTGGGCCCGTAGTCCATTGTTACCAGAACTGAGGTCTCTACTCTGTTCACTCCGTAGCCCGCTGGGGTCGGGTTCCCTGACCCCACATTCCCCTCTGTCAGCCATGGGACAGCTTGGTTGCCAAATGCCAAGTCTCTTCCTCCTCCCTCCTCGTCTTACTGACCGCCCCCCTCCTGTCATATTTGACATGGTTAATTGCTATCTCCTTTACCAAAGCTCTTCCCTTCATTGCTCACCTGGTTCGTTTTTCTACTTTTCTAGCAATTCTTTCTCCCCCTTTGGGCGCTCCTTCCTGTGCCTGGCTGCTCCTTAAATAATGGGCCCAGGGGCCTGACTCCACTCTTCCCTTCTCTGACTGCGTTGCTCCTTGGGTGATCTGTTCTGCATCCAAACCTCAGCTCCCACCTGCTCACCACCACCTTTTCTCCTGGACCCCAGATTAAGTATCCAGCTGCTGCCTGCTTGGCGGTTCCAGAAGCATTTCACATCTGAGGCGAGTATCCTTTCCTTACCCTTTGGTGGGCCTTTTATCAGAGGATAGCGTGACCATCCACTCCAAACACCTGTGGGAGCTGTCACCTCCTCTTTGTTCCCAGTGCTGTGTTGTGTCCATGTTCACCTGTCAGTCGTACCCAGTGTTGCTGGGCTGTCCGCTCTGGAGAGGCTTTGGTACCACCTCCCTGCTGTTCTGACCAGCGTGTAGTTCACAAGTGCCCAGGGGGTCAGAGCACCTGCCAGCCTCTGTGGGTCCCCTTCTGGCCCTTCTTTGCCTCTCGACCTCTACCATGACTGTTGGTACCCCCTCCCCCCACTTCCCACACCACCCCCAGACTGCCATTGTTGGCTAGCTGGCCTTTCTGTCCTCACCTCTCTAACTCATCCTTCACATTGGTAGTTAGAGGCCTTATTCCTAAAATGTAAATAGGGCCATGTCATTTTTCAGCTTAAAATCCTTTAGTGATTCTTCATCATTTTCAGGATAAAATAAAACTCCTGAGTTTGGCATAGAAAGTCTTTATTTCACCCTTGCTCCCTGCTCCATGCCTTCATCCATAGACTCTCTGTGTACTTGTCATTTTGAACTATTTATATTTCCTCTTCTCTTTGGGCCTTTGAACATGACATTCCCTCTTGCTGAGATTCTCTTTTCTATTTTCTTCCTGGCTAGCTTATCCTTTAAACTAAATCATTATTACCTTGTCTGGGTAGGGCTTCTCTCTGAGAGTGGGAGAGGAAGAGAAGGAAGGGAAATGAATCAATGAGAATGATTTGGGTTACTTTCCCTCTCTTTCTCAGTATTGTGACTGCACAAGCCTTCGTCCCCCTCTTCTGTTTCCCTTTGTCTTGGTCTTGATGGGCTCCTTTCCCCCTCTTCCTATAGCCAGCAAAGAGAAGAGAACAAGGTGTGGCCACATCACTCAGAAATGTTTGAGCAATGAATGGATTTAGGTTCTCATGGTAGAATGGAAGATTGGCATCCCACCTTATCCACAAACAGCTCAGGTGCTGTGATTAAAGATATGGCACAATGGTACAGAGCACTAAACTCCAGGGTCAGCGTATTAGCTCTTTCTTAAAATATGTAGTAATAAATGCAACAGTCTGGTAGAGTCAAGGTCATCACTGAGGACAGAAATGACAGTGATCTACGGAGGCTTCTTACACTTGCCACAGGATCTGGACTTCCTCTTCAGGGGCTTACTCTAAAGGGAACATGGACAGAAGCAAGAAAAAGAATCACAGCTAAAAAGAGTAAGGGGCAAGAGTATGTCCTAAAGAAGTGATGAGGTTTTGGAATAGCAATCTATAAACTCATCACCTAGAGACAAATTCTGGAGCATCTAAAGCAAGGGGTGTCCTTCAGACCTTAAAGATCCTTAAACAGCTGGAGTAAGTGAAATGGAGCCCTAGATGCATAAGGAGCTCTTGTTCAAAAGAATGAAATTAGATCACAGGCTTACACCAGACATAAAAATTAACTCAAGTAGATTAAAGGCCTGAAACCATAAAATTCCTAGAAGAAAACACAGGCAGTAAGCTCCTTGACATCAGTCTTAGCAATGTGTTTTTGGGACCTGATTCCAAAGGCAAGGGAAACAAAAGCAAGAATAAACAAATGGGACTCAGCAAGCTGAAAACCTTCTGCACAGTGAGGGAAACCAGCAACAAAACAAAAAGGCAACCTATTGAATGGGAGAAGATATTTGCAAATGACATAGCCCATAAGGGGTTAAATATCCAAAATATATACAGAACTCCCACAACTCAACAACAAAACCCCAAACAACCCAAATTAAAAAATGGGCGGAAGATCTGAATAGACATTTTTCCAAAGAAGATATACAGATGGCCAATAGGCATATGAAAAGATGCTAAACATCCGTAATTATCAGGGAAATGCAAATCAAAACCACAATTAGATATTACCTTACACCTGTTAGAACTGCTGTTACCAAAAAGATTAGAAATAACAGGTATTGCAAGGATGTGGAGAAAAGGGAGCCCTCATACACTCGGTAGGAATATAAGTTGGTACAGCCACTACAGAAAACAATATGGAGATTCCTCACAAAAAAGTAAGAATAGAACTAACCATGTGATCCAGCAATTCCACTTCTGGGTATTTATCTGAAGAATACAAAAACACGAATTTGAAACCCCTGCGTTTGTCACAGCATGAGTTACAATAGCCAAGACAGAGAAACAACCTAAGTGGCCATTGATGGATGAATGGATAAAGAACGTAAGGCATACACACACACACACACACACACACACACACACACGCACGCACACGATGGAATATTACTCAGAGTAGCCCCAAAATAGTAGGAAATCTTCCATTTGCAACAACATGGATGTTTCTAAAGGGTTTCCTACTAAGTGAAATAAGTTAGATGAAGAAAGACAAATACCATATGATGTCACCTATGTGTGGAATCTAAAAAACAAGACAAATCAACAAACAAAATAAAAACAAACTCATAGATACAGAGAACAGATTAGTGGTTACCAGAGCGGGGAGGGAGATGGGGGAGGGCAGAAAGTGTGAAGGGGCTCAGTCGCATGTGATGGACAGTAACGAGGCTTACACTGGTGATCGCTTTGTAGTGTATACAAGTATCAAATTATAATGTGGTACACCTAAACTTTGTATAATGTTATATACCAATTTTATGTCAATACAAACAAAAAATATAAATTTAGGCTGAAATGAAACAGGAGCTCACAAAGGGTTTAAACTAAACAGTGTAACTTTTATAAAAAAAAAAGGTTTATTAAAAAATAATGAAAATCATAAAATGTTAGGGAAGTGGGTATGTTTTAGAGTGTATCCTTAATGTCCGATATTGACCTCAGGTAGGTCAGTCCCATTTTCCTTCAGAGTTTCTCCAGCTCTGCTGCCAGAATTTAGGACCATGTAGACTGTGGGTTCTGATTCATGCAGTCTTTTCTATTGCAAGTGTTGGGGGAGCCCTCCTCTCTAGCTCTTCATCCTGGGAAAGTGGAGCTGGGCACCTGGGTGAGTAACTATGGAAACCATTCCCTATTGTGACCGAGGACCTTTCAAATTGAGGTCCCAGCCGCTCTTACAAGGAGCAGGTAAGAGCCATGGGGAGCTCTCCATATTCATGGTGCCTCTGAAAGAAATGGAATCCTGGAACTCCAGTTGAGTAACTTAAAAACTAATCTTTTGCAGCTGCTGAGTGATTACCACAAATCCAGATCTTTCTCTGAAGCAAGACATTGATGACTGAACCTACCTTGGGGTTGTGGAGAAAGCTGTTAGGCTGTGGTGCTTTCTAGCTTTTACTGTTTAATTGAGATGCTTAATCTCAGAATATGAATAACGGGCATCTGGGTGGCTCAGTGGGTTGAGTGCCCGAGCCTTGATTTCAGCTCACATCATAATCTCAGGGTCGTGAGATCGAGCCCTGTGTCGGACTCTCTGCTGAGTGTGGAGCCTGCTTGGGATTCTCTCTCTCTCTGCCCCTCCCCCTAAAATAAATAAATAAATAAATAAGTAAATCTTCTTTAAAAAAGAACGTGCATAACAGTTGTTGCTTTTGAATACGCTTGGTTCAATATTGGTGTATTTGTTGTTGATTTTAAAACGGGATAGACCGAAAAGTATAATACTAACTTGTTTCTCTATTTCTACTTTCCAGGAAATTGTGAATTGAGCTATAAGTGAAAAAGTTACTGAATTAAGCATTATGAATTTTACAACCCATATATTTAAAGGAATGATTTTAAAGCGTTCTCCTTTTGTTTCCTCTCCTTTTTTTTTTTTAAAGCACTGCCAGTGAAAGAGATAAAAGAAAAACCTGAACAACAGATCCAAACAAAAGAGACTGACAAGGTACTTAACAGTACCGAACCTCCTCGACAGCACCCAAGTGCCTTATTTGCTAGAGGAACTAGGAAAGCAGTCAAAAGTCCTCAAAGATCATCAAGTAAGATAAAAGAGAACAAGCATCCGTTTGCCCTTTACGGGTGGGGAGAGAGGCAGACGGCGACGGGGAGCCAGAAAACTCACAACGTCTGCGCTTCTGCCCCAGTGCATGAGGTGAGTTCCCGCGTGCCGGCTTCGCTGCCTTCTTGGGGGATGGCCGTTGGGCTATGTTCCTGTGAACGTGTCCTGTGTTCACTGCGATGCTTTGGGGTCATGGTAGGTCTCGGGGATGCCAGGGGCGGCAAGGAAGGCCCAGACCCGGGCATCTGATTGGCAAACAGGAGTCTGGGTGTTAGCTTCCCAGAGATCGAGGGGTTTTGCTGGGAGTTAGCTCGTATCTGGAAGGTTTACCAGTTTGGAGCCAGGTGAAGAAGTGGCTGGGATCAGGGTTTTCAGGTTCCAGGTGGCCAGTAGGTCAGAGAAGAAGGAGCATGACCAGGGCTGGCGGTGGCCCATCTAGATTTGCCTTGGGCCCCTTGAGAGGTTTCCTGTTCCTTTGGCTTTGATAACTGGTGTTCCTTGACTCCTTTGTTTTCTTTTGTTAGACGGCTTCTCCTATAGCTCTTGGCATCTTCTGTAGCCTCCCTTTTGCTCTTTGCGTTAAATTTGGATGGTTATGTTTTCCCCCGCTCATCCACGTCGGGTGCCCCTTGTTTCTTGGAGCCTGAGTTGTCCTCTCCCTTGGTCCTGAGAATGTGTCTGACAAGAGGTCTTCGTGTGTGGAGCCCCAGAGCAGTTACGTACGTTAGTGTTCACACGGCTACTGCAGCCTAAAGCAAAGAATGAATGAAAAGAAGCAGAAAGTACAAACGGTTTGAATGCTGAGGAAATACCATCATCAAATTTTTACTGACTAGGCTTCTGAACGAGCCCTAGCAGATGGTGTCTCTGGAGGGATATTTGACACAGTGAAGCTGTGGTTTAACAGAGGGCTCTGGCGGTTCCATGGGATTAAGCTTAACAGGGTTTATCTGTAGCATGAAACGTTTTACGTGGTCAAAATCCCTTGAGACTTTTTTTTTTTTTTTTTTTTGTATATTGCTGTAAAACATTTAAAGTCCTTTAATGGAATACTTATCCAGGCTTAATGCTAAGCTTTTTCAGTAATTTTCCAAAGGAAATTTCTAGAGGCACATTGCAAACTGGTTGCCTACCATTTCTATCTACAATTCAGTGCAGTGGACCTTTCTGGTTGTTTAGGGTCCTGGTCGCTGACAGTGGAAGGATGTTCTAGAGGCACTGTCTTACTCAGGACTGAGCATAACAGGGCCGGGCTTGCCTCTGCCCTGCTTCACGTGCTCTGCACGGAGCTTCACTGAGGATATTCTTGAAAATTATTACAAAAGCCACGTAAGTTATTATTTACCTTGGAAATAATAATTCTTTATTTTTGAATAACTTAGATTCATGAATCAGCATTACGAGCCAAGAACAGAAGACAGGTGGAAAAAAGGAAACTGATCGCTCAGAGGCAGCGCGCTCACTCCGTAGAGGTGGAGAAAAACAGAAGGATAAAGCCTTCCCCCTCTGAGAACCCATGGATGACAGAGTATATGAGATGCTACTCAGCACGGGCTTAAAGGCAGAAATGGTTGCTGGGACAGCCTCTTCGAAAAAGCATAGACAAAAGAAAGAAGAAGCGGAACAAAAGAAAAACCATCGAAAGAAAACAGACACAGGTTTAAGAAACCGATGGATTATGCAAGGTTTTTCGTAGGGAATTTCCTAAAGACTGCTCTATTTTGGTGGATCCTGGTCACCTACCTCAGCAGTAGGGCGACAGTCGAAGCCATAGACATTTGGTTATTTATGAAGCTAATTCCCTAAATATTTGATATTCTTATAAGGGTTTTGTTTTAAAGCATCTTAATCTTTTCAGACACCGACACCGAATGCCTTTAAATGGCTACAGATGCTTAACGCTCAGTATTTTTGTCAGTTTAGCTGGAGCCTATTTTCATCCTGTTCTAATAACTTTGCAGATTCCATAGCCAGTAAGATCATTCCAACTTGCAGCTTAAGACCCATTTTCCTTATGTGGAGTTTTCTTTGCAAAAGAATAGCTTGTCAACTGAGTTTCAACACTAATATTGACGCCTTGTGTAGTGAAACCACAACCTCAGTAGTTCCTGAACAATTAAACTTACTTGTGTTTCAGTTTCAGCACCACGTCACATAGACTGTGATATTTAAGAATTCTCTGCGTTGGGTGGGGGTCCTCTTTTCTCTTTAAATTGTCATCGAGGCACTTATTATTTCATAGGTTAATAGAGCAAATGCATTCCAATGAATGAAGTGCCAGTGCCGTGTCTTTAGTACCAAAGTTTCTTTTGAAACTTTTTTTATTATTATTGCAACTTTTTTTTTTTTTTTTTTTTTTTTTTAAAGCACATACGGGGAATCAGTTTCTTGCTGCGGTGTGGCCTTTTGGCACATACGCGCTGTGGACTTTTGCCTCTTCTTTAATAGTTGGCAATGACATTTAGAGCTTACAGTGTGAAATTTCATTTAATTATGTTGAGATTGTCTTGCCCACTGGGGACAGGGACAAATATTAAGATTCCAATTAGAGATGTGGCCCAGCCCTCCTTCCTACACTTTTCCCTCTTTAGATTCTTTCATAGCAAAGCCTTGACACTGTACAGTATTCAGACTTCCAGCTGAAACACGGTACTCGGAGATTCCTAGCCAGTAGGTGTTACAGAGAACTCAATCAACAGTGGGAGAACAGTAGTGTGTGTCCAGGCACAGATGTGAGTGTGTAAGCAAAATGCCCTTTCCCTGGGACATTTGCTCTTAGGGTAGAAAAATGGTTTTAAGAAATACCGGTTTCCATCCAGCAGATGGAGGAATCTACAGGAAGGGGGAGTGCTAAACTCTCTATAAGAGAGAAAAAAGGTCTTTGCCTAGGCCAGGTTGGCACCTGGAGATGGGCGAATAAAATTTGCCATTAGATGTGAGCTTGAACATTTCCTTGATATTTTTACTGTGTATCTTTGAAGTATTATGGTCAATTTTTAATTTTTTTAAGTAGGCTCCATAGCCAACATGGGCTTGAACTCATGACTCTCTGAGCAAGAGTTGCAGGCCCTACTGACTGAGCCAGCCAGGCGCCCCTATGGTCAAGTTTTAGAACACAAATATGTTTTATTCCACATAAAGTCTTTATACAGTGTCATCTTACAACTGTATTGAGCTTTGAAGACTCACTTAAGAATCATGAACTTTAAAAAAAAATACTTTTTAAATATTTGCGTTGTTTTGAAGTGAATTCTTTTACATAGAGAGCTCTCCTAATCATTGAGATGTATATTTAACAGGAAGTTCTATATGTTGGTCCAAACAATGTTGCTAATAATTCTGGTGAATGTTGCTGTAATTATTATTAAAGTCCTTAAACACTGCAGGTACCTAAAAGATCAAATTAATGTGGCATTGTGGTGGCGTAGCTGATTGTAGAAACTTTTCCTTTCTAACCACTTCTTGCATGTTTGGTTTTAGCCATGAAGCTCAGGCGTTCTGTTGCACCTGACAATCTTAGGGAAGCTAGCCTCGGGAGGAGCTCAGGCCCCAGACTGACGGCTGCCTCAGAAACCCAACTTCCTCCAGGCTTTGACCAAGCCAGACTCTCTCCTCTAGAGAACAGACTCGTATTTAATGTGCTCACTACTGAAAACTCCAGATAGAGATAAAACCTAGAGAGCAATATTGACCAATCCCCCCCTTTTTAAGTAGAGGACAAATGAACAAGCTTTTTAAAGTACTTTTAATGTGCATGAACAATGAATAAATCAGTCCGAATTAATTGTGAGTGCCCTTCCCATGCCCAAGTCATTAGTTCGTTCAGGTGTCTTTTCTTTTTAGGGGTGAAAATTACCCTTTGAGCCCACGACATTTTTTAAGTGGTAACAATTTGATGGTCTTACTTTTTCCTTCTCACTCTAGAAACAAATGCATTTGTAACCATGTTCCTAATTCATGGGACAAGATGGAAGACAGGAAGATAGTTTAAAATTAACGTTCATGTTGAAAAGTTTGAAACTGAGAATCCAGTGACACTTAGAAGAAAATAATCGCTACATCAGACTCTCTCTTTTAAATTTGGTTTTAAAATTAAAACAGTTTGCCATAAACATGTTTTCTGTGTTACTTTTATTAAAAGCAGTAATAGAATATTGAATAACACCTAGCACTCTGCTGGACCAAGGTGAATGAGAAGTAAATAGGAATCTATTCTTTTTCTTTCTTTTAAAACCTAAAAGGCTGCTCTTATTTAGGACGTATCAAAATACTTGGTACTTCTGGTTTTATATATATGTATATAGATGTATTCCTCCACTGCTATAACATTTCTAAACACACATATACATTTTTTAAAGTTTACTAAACATATAATAGGGTGTAGGTTATCTTATTTGTTCACGATGTAGGAGGCACACATTTATGGCACTTCAGATGTAATTGCTTTGTCATTGTTTCATTAAATAAAAATTGCTAATACCTTGAAAGGTGTGTATGCGAGGTCACTCCGACTCAGCTAAAATGCATGAAAGGTGTCTGTGAGTTGTTAGAAATCACCCTCTAAAACAGAAGTCTGTGCTATTGGCTGGGTTAAAAAAAATCTGTAGGGATTCCCCTCCTCCCTTTAACTTGAGATGCTGTCCTGAGCATAAAATTTAAAAATGCAATGTTATAGTATTTGGTATTTAAAATGTTCAAAAGTATTAAAAATGTTCAAAAGTATTGGGAAGGAGGGAGAGAGGCAAAGCATATGTTAGAAGTCAAAACAACTTTCCTTGTTGACGGCTTCAGTAAAAAAATAGTTTCGTGGATAGTTTTACCCTGGACTAGATTAAAAATGGTGCTAATGTTTATCTTGATTCTGTATTTGGTTTGATATTAAAATGCTAATGCCTGACTCATAAGGTCCTTACTGTAGTCTGGTGATAAGTTATGTAATATTTAAGAAGGGACCCTAAAAATGTGACCTGATTATTTCAGAATGTTTGCATTTGAAATGGATTTTTGTACAACAGAATGAATAGGGAGTTACTCAGTGTAAGTATATGCTTAATACCAAATTCTATGCAAGGAGCTATGCCTAGATTATTGGCCCAGATTTGCTCCCTTCAAGCCTACTAGCGTGAGATGGAAATAAGTTGCTTCTTTAATACTTATTTCCATTTTGAAAGTTAGGACACTTGCATGAAGACATTAGAAGCCTGTTTTTGGATTTCTTTTATAATTTAGCAAAGCTGTACTTAACCATAGTCTCCCCACGTCGTTGTATGTTTATTTTGAGGACGGACTTCACTTTAACATTCTGGAGGAACAAAGTCTGGGCACCTATAATCACAAAGCTCAGGCAATGAGAATTTTGGGTTGTATTTTCTAAAAACTATGTATTGCTTTTAGCTTATATTTAATATTGCAATTACTTGGGAAAATGTGAATAAAGTTAATATTACAGGCTAAAATTTCTGTTTTGTGGGAAATAATTCTGATTAGTACATCAATGGTTGAAGAAAATGTATGATCATGATTGACTCCTAAATGGATTTTTCATCAGACAAATGTTTAACAGGATCTATTATACCCAGGAAAAATCCTTTCTGTATATACACTTTTTGGAACTATAAATTTTTCCTAGTCTTTACCCTCACACCTCCCTGTTTTGAAAATTACAAAAGCAAGAGTGCATAGTTAAAATAATTTTAAAAAGTATAGAGTAAAAAGTGAAGGTTCTTTCAGGACCACCCCCTCACCAAAGTTCTGCGCCCCTTCGTAGAGGAAAGCAGTGTTAAGTTGGGTATGTAAATTTGCAGACCTTTCCTTTAAACACTTACCTATGGAGTTACATGTATGTTTTTGGGGGGTGCACGAGTACGTAATAATGCCCTACATGTTCTGTAGCTTTTAATATCGTGCGGAAGGTTTGTGTTCCCAGTTAAGTGGAGTTAACACACACCTTCCTTTTGTTCTCACTGAACACAGCAATAATACCTGGACAGAAGGTATGGCACAGCCACTGGAAGACTCGAAGAAGTAAACAGTACCAAGCAGGCTGGGGAGAACACCAGAAATCGAAGTACAACGGAAGTGGTGAGTTTACCATTTTTGTGTTCCTCTGGTGTCTACCAATCAGAACGCAACACTGCCCCACCTGCCCCAGTGAGCACAGCGGTGCCGAGATCCCAGAGAAGCCAGGCTTTCAGGACAAAAACAGAAGTGCTAGAGCTCAGAGAGAGTGGGGGCGATGCCCTTTCTTTGCTGTTCTCCTTCATTTTTATGCCGGAGGTCCAGCTAATCCCTTGGCTGCAGGAGCTGAGAGGGAATTTCCTTTCCATTTGGTAGAGCTGTGGCACCAAGGGGGTGGGGCTGGGGCGCAGTGACTGGAGTGGGCTGGAAGGTTGGGCTAGAGGGCCCAGGAAGTACGTACTGGAGAGAGAGAGTAGGGACTCCACAAAGTTGTTTATGAGCTCTGGCTCACCCCCCACCTGCTCACCTGGTGCACACTGCTCACCTGTGAAGCTGACCCTAATTAGCGTACCAAACATATTTGACACTCTGCTGATAGGTAGATCCCTCCCCAGGTCTCACACCGATCACGAGATGGTGACAGATCCAAACAGCATTGTAAAGGCTTTGAAAGCTGCACTGATGTTAGAATCAACACTCACAGAACCTGTGGTCTGACTCTAACCGGACTGATGACTTGCTAAAACAAAGATACCAACATTCTCCATAGGATTTGCTTGCATCTCCTCATGTAACATTCAAAATGCACAGGATGTGATCCCAAATTACCCAGCATATAAAAAGCCATGAAAACAACTCTAATAGAAAAAAAAGATAATATATACCATCAAAGACTTTCAGGAAGCCATGATTAAAAAAATCCAATGACTAATCACAAACACTTGAAATAAGCATTTAAAGTAGAAATTATAGGGCACCTAGGTGGCTCAGGTGGTTAAGCATCTGTCTTTGGCACAGGTCATGATCTCAGGGTCCTGGATTTGAGCCCTGCATCGGGCTCCCTGCTCAACGGGGAGTCTGCTTCTTTGTCCCTCCCCTGGCTCATGCACATTCTCACTCTCCCTCTCTCACTCACTCTCTCTCTCAAGTAAATAAAATCTTTTAAAAAAATAAAATTAAAAAATATAGAAATTATCAGTAAAGACATAGAGACTAGAAGAACCAAATGAAAATATTGGAATTGAAAAATACCCAACTGAAAATTTTAAAACCTCACTGAATAGACTTAGTAGCAGAATGAAGATGACAAGAGAAAAGTCTAGATCAATACAAATCATCTAATCTGAACAACAGAGAAAAGAATAAAAGCCCCAGGGTCATCCTCGGAGTCACGGAATGAGAAGAGGAAGCATAGTGCTGTAGAAACGTGCAGAAATGATGGCCGACAGCCTCGCAAGGAAGCCGAGTGAACGGGAAACAGGCTCAACCCAAAGAAATCCAAGCCCAGACAAATCATAGACTGTTGAAAACTAAGACATCTTGAAAGCAGCCAGAGAAAATCAAACATTCCCTAGAGGGGATAATTCAAATGGCAGTCCATTTCCTCATCAGAAGCTGTGGAGGCCAGAAAAAGTGACCCATTTCCTAAAGTGCTGAGAACAACAGTCAACTCGGAGTTGACTCAAGCAACCTATCTTACTATTTAAAACATTTCTTTAAAACATGTCATCTTTATTTCCCTTTGGATGACATCGTGTTTGCACCCTGATGTGTGTAGAATGTATGTTGCTACAGCTCTTCTGCTGACTTTGAAGTGAACTTCATTCTTACGGTGCTAGAATCAGAACAGTAGGGCTTAGAGATCATACAACCCACCTCCTCATTTAAAAAGAGTGAGCTCAGTGGGGAAAGTGAATTGCCCCGACACGGCCTCCACTGTGGAATGGAGCCTCCTGTTCTTCAACACCGGGCCCAGCTCTGAGAGGGCACGCGCCCTCCTTTCGCTGCTCCACCGCTCCCTCTGTCTTCCATGTCTAGACAGTGCCTGGTGCTTAGCAGACACTCCATCTACAGTTCTTTCTTTTTTAAGGTTTTTAAAAATTTTAATTCCAGTACAGTTAACAGAGTGTTATTAGTTTCAGGTGTATAGTGCGGTGATTTGACAGTTCGATACTATCCTGTTACTCAGTACTCATCAAGATAAGCATAGTCTTAATCCCCTTCACCTATTTCATCCATCCCCCACCCACTTCCCCTCTGGTGACCACCAGTGTTCCTTTCTTCTCCTGCTCTCTTCTCTCATGATTAGCTGGCTTTCTTTAATGGAACTTAGGTTCCATTCTCTTTATTTTTTGCATATCTATTACTGGTTTTTGTTTTGTGGTTAGCATTAGCTTTGTATGTGACATTTTCTGCATAGAGCAGTCTATATTAAATTGATGATTGCTTAAGTTTAAACCCATTCTTTACTCCTGTCATCTGCATATTTTAGGTATATGCTGTTATACTTTATATCCTTTTATTTTGTGAGTCCCTTGACTGATTTTTACAGATATACTTATTTTTACTTCTTTTCTGCTGCCGACTTTCCTTACTTTTGTTATGGTTTTTCCCTTCCACTCAAAGAGACTCCTTTAACATTTCTTGTAGGGCTGGTTTGGTAGTCATGAATTCCCTTAACTTTTGTTTGGGAAACTCTTTCTCTCTCCTTCTATTCTGAATGACAGCCTTGCGGATAGAGTATTCCTGGCTGCACATTTTTTCCTTTTAGCACTTTGAATATATCATGCCATTCTTTTCTGGCCTGCAAAGTTTCTGCTGAAAAAATCAGCTGACACCCTTATAGGGTTTCCCTTGTATATAACTGTCCTCTCTTGCTGCTTTAAAAGATTTTATTTACTTACTTATTTTAGAGGGAGGGAGAGAGAAAGAGTGGGGGGAGGGGTAGAGGGGGAAGGAGAGAATCTCAAACTGTGTAGTGCATGTGGATCCCAACTTGGGGCTCAATCCCACGACCCTGAGATCATGACCTGAACCAAAATCAAGAGTTGGACACTTGATTGACTGAGCCACCCAGGCATCCCCTCTCTTACTGCTTTTAAACTCTCTCTTTAGAACTTCTTTTTGCCATCTTAATTTCTGTGTCTTTGTGTGGACCTCTTTGGGTTGATTTTGTTGGAGGGTCTCTGTGCTTCCTGGATCTAGGTTTCTATTTCCTTCCCCAGATTTGGGAATTTTTCAGCTATTATTTCTTCAAATAAATTTTCTGCCCCCTTTTCTTTCTCTTCTCCTGGAATCCCTGTAATGTGAATGTCATTGTGCTTGAGGGAGTCACTGAATTCCCTAAGTTTATTCTCATTTTGCATAATTTTTTCTCTCACTTGCTCAGCTTTACCACTTTCCATTGCTCTGTCCTCCAGGTCACTGATTCAATCTTCTGCCACCTAGTAAACTATGTATTCCATCTAGTGTATTTTTAATTTCATTTATTGTGTTCTTCATCTTTGATTGGTTCTTTTTTATCTCACTGTTAAGGGTCGCATTGAGGTCCTCCACTCTTTTCTCAAGTCCAGTGAGTATTTTTATGATCATTAATTTAAATTCTTTTTTTTAAAAAAAGATTTTGTTTATTTGACAGAGAGACAGGGACAGTGAGAGAGGGAACACAAGCAGAGGGAGAGGGAGAAGCAGGCTTCCCGCTAAGCAGGTAGCCCGGCACGGGGCTCGATCTTAGGACCCTGGGATCATGACCTGAGCCGAAGGCAGACACTTAACGACTGAACCACCCAGGCACCCCTAATTACTTTAAATTCTTTTTCAGGCATATTATCTCCATTTTGCTTAAATCTCTTGCTATGATTTTGTCCTGTTTTTTCATTTGAGACATAGTCCTCTGTCTCCTCTTTTTTTTTTTTTTTAAAGATTTTATTTATTTATTTGACAGAGATAGAGACAGCCAGCGAGAGAGGGAACACAAGCAGGGGGAGTGGGAGAGGAAGAAGCAGGCTCATAGCGGAGGAGCCTGATGTGGGGCTCGATCCCATAACGCCGGGATCACGCCCTGAGCTGAAGGCAGACGCTTAACCGCTGTGCCACCCAGGCGCCCCTCTGTCTCCTCATTTTATCTAACTCTGCATCTGTTTCTGTGTGTCAGGGAAGACTGCTACATCTCCTGCACTTGAAAGTAATGTCCTTATGAAGCGGTCCTATAGTGCCCTGCGGTGCCGTGTCCCTGTTCACCAGAACCTGTTGCTTCAGAGGTATCTTCTGTGTGTGTGGTGTGTCCTGCTGTTGTGACTGAGCCACTTTTTCCTCAGTCCAGTCATCTGCAGTGGCTCTCTTTGCCTGCTGTGGGTGGTGTTTGGTCCCTGTGGTGTTCATGGGCCAGTCTGGGGCCACCTTGGGCTTGAGTTGAGTCAGACCAGGCGTTTGCCAGAGACGCAGTTGCACCAAACTGTGGGACACTTTCCCTGTGTTGTCCCCTGGGAAGCTTTGGTTGGGGGGGTGGGGCTTGAAGGCAGACCAGTTGTCTGCTTCCAGTCCACTGCTGGGGCCTCTGTCTGACTAGTTTGTGTGATTATCTTTCCCTCTCTCTGGGGCAGAAGTCATTGCGGAGTGGTGCTGGCCAATGTGGGGGCTGCTTGCACTCTTCCAGGTCTGTGGCACTGCCTTAATGGGCTCTGGTCAAGAGCATATTGGAGAGGGCAGATCCACCAACGTTCAGCATGGAGGTGTTGGGGTAGAGATGTGATGCTAGCAAGCTTTGCCTCCCTGCTGTGCCTGGATTGAGGCGGGCTATCCAGAGGGGTGGATTAGGACAAGGACAGGGTGTGTGTGTGGCGGGGGGCGCAGTATGGGGTTTGGGGACAGCAGTGCTAGCAAGTTAGTGAGTCCCACAGGTGGCTGTGTGTTTACACTGAGGAGGGTGTGGGGGAGGGAAATGGTGCCTGCCAGGTCCTTTGTTCCTGGAGGAGTTCCCCAGTGATTTCTGTCCCTCCTGACAGGAACGTGCTCTCTGAGATGAGTAAATAACTCTCCCTCCCATATGCCCCAGGCTGTTTTCAAGCTGCTGCAGGCAGTATCTACCTGGGCTCTTTGTTGTGCTGTCTTTTTAAGGGTGGGGACTCCATTTCCCTTCACCCACATGTTCTCCCAGAGCTGAGCCTGCTGGTTTTTAAAAAATTCCATGTTTTAACTCTTGCTTTTTGTAAGAACTCATGAAATTTGGCCCCTTTGGTTTTCAAAGCCAAATGTTATGGGGATTCATCTTCCCTGTGTGGGCTCCTTGGTGTGAGGGTCTGTCTCTCTCCTCTCTCCATGACTGTGGTGTCCCTCCCTCCCATGAACAGTTCCTGAGTCTCTGCCCTTCCGACCCTCTTTGACTGGCTTCTTCTCTACCTTTCGTCGTGGAGTTTGTTCTGCCAGACTTCAGATTGTTTTTCTGGGTTATTTACAATGATGTGAGTGTTATCTAGTTGTATCCATGGGATGAGGTGGGCCTAGACTCCCCCTATGCTGCCATCTTCCCTGGAAGTCTTTTTTCTAAATTGAAGTACAGTTGGGACACATTACATTAGTTTCGGGTGTACAACATAGTGATTCGACAAGTCTGTCCGTTATGCTGTGCTCACAAGTGTAGCTGCCATCTGTCACCACACAACACCATTACAGTATCATTGACTATATGCCCTAGGTTGTGCCTTTCATTCCTGTGACTTATTCATCCCATAACTGGAAGGCTGTGTCCTCCCACTCCCGTTCACCCAGGTTGCTCACCCTCCCACCCCTTCTCCCCTGACAACCACCAGTCTGTTCTCTGTATTTATGGGACTGTTCTGCTTTTTGTTGGTTTTGTTGGGTGTTATATTCCACATATAGGTGAAATAATATGGTATTTGTCTTTCTCTGATTTACTTCACTTAGTATAATACCCTCTGGTCCAATGGCAAGATCTTATCTTTTTAATGGCTGAATAGTATTCCCTTGTGTATATACACCACATCTTCTTTATCTGTTCATCTATCAATGGAAACTTGTGTTGCTGCTTCCACATCTTGGTTATTGTAAATAATGCTGCAATAAACATAAAAGAGCATATATATTTTTGAATTAGTGTTTTCATGTCTTTTGTGTAAATGCCCAGAACTGGAATTACTGGATCATAGGGTAGTTCTATTTTTAAATTTTTGAGGAACCTCCACATTGTTTTTCACAGTGGTTGCACCAATTTACATTTCCACCTACAGTGTATGAGAGTTCCTTTTTCTTCACATTCTCACCAACATTTGTTATTTCCTGTCTTTTTGATGCCAGTCATTCTGATAGGTGTAAGATGATATCTCATTGTGGTTTTGAGTTGTATTTCTGTGATGAATAGTGATATTGACACTCTAGGAATTTAATAGACCCAGGGAGGGTCATGGAACCTCCAATTTATAGCTGGTCAGACAGAAGCACAGGTAAGAATCTGGACTTGTGATTGCCATCTGAAGTGGGGAAGGAAGGCAGTCTTGTGGGACTGAGTCCTTAACCTGTGGGGTCTCATGCTATCTCCAGGCAGATACTGTCAGAATTGAGTTAAATTGTAGGACACCTGCTGCTGTCACAGAATTGATTGAAGTGTGGAAAACCCACACATCTGGTGTCAGAAGTGAAATAGTGCTATAGTATTGAGAGTAGAGGAGACCCAGAGAAGTGAGTTTTCCCTTAGAACCGAACAACAGTGCTTCAGAACATATGAGCTTCTGTCCTAATAGTGCTGTCGTGAACATGGTGAGTGTTCCTAAAACCTGGTGAACTTCTAGAAGTGTGGCAAGGATCATCCCTACAAAATTACAACATACAAGAAGAGCAAGGACTCTGTATGCCCAGGGAAAGCAGGACTATGACAGGAAACAGAGTGGCTAGGGTGCGCAGACTAAGTTGATCTTTCAGGAAAAGGCTAAAATTACAAGAAGATCACACCTGGGCAAAATATATGCAGGAAAATCTGACGATTGAAAGGAAAATTAGACAAATTTACAATTACAGTTGGAGCCTTCAACACTATCAGTAACAGAACTAGTAGACAGAAAATCAGTGATGATATAGAAGAGCTAAACGATATCATTAATTAAATAACTGGCATTTATACAACACTTTACCCAACAACCGAAAAACATATTTGTCAAGTGCACGTGGAAGATTCATCAAGATAGACCACATCCTGTTTATAAAATAAACATTAACAAATGCAAAATAATTGAAATTATACAAAGTATATTTCTGACTATAATGGAGTTAAATTGGAAATTTAACAGAAAAGAAATATAACAGGAAAATCTCAAATCAGTTGGAAATCAAACAATAAACTCATACATAATCCCCCAAGGAAGTCTCAAGAGCAATTAAAATATTTTAAATGGAAGAAAAATGAAATTACAACATGTTAAAATTTGTGGGCACGGCTAACAGTGCTTAGAAGGAAATTTATAGCTTTGAGTGCTAATATTAGGAAAGAAGTTCTCAGATCAATAACCTAAGCTTCCATCTTAAGAAACTGGAAAAGGGTGCGCAAAATAAACCCACATCTAGTAGAATGAAAGAAAGTGAAGAGTAGAAATCAATGAATTTGAAAACAAAAAGGAAACAAATAGCTTGTTCTTCAAAAGGAACAAAATTGATAAACCTGTAGCAAGACTGACAAAAAAGAAAAAGTCACACATTACCAATATCAGGAATAAAATGTGGTTATCTTAATTTGCATTTTACTTGATAATAGAGGTTAGTATCTTTTTCATGTCTGTTAATCACCTATTTCTTTGATGAATATCCTGTTTGTGTACTTTGCCAATCTTTTAAAAATACTTTGGAAAAATTAGAAAAATGCACTACCTTTTTTTTTTTTTTTTTTAAAGTGATTCCGGTCTGTCTAGCTTGCTAGGATCTCTATACATCTGGCATCAATCTTCTGCTAAATGTGTGGCAAATGTGTTGTCATAGCCCATTGCTGAACTTCATGCTTTCCTTTGTCTTATAGGAAATATTAATCTGCAGAGTCAAACCTCAAACCTTTTCTCTACAGATGGGGGATTTTGTGTCACTTTTAGGAAGATTCACCCTTTGATCATTGAAAAAATTCTGTATATTCTCCCAGGGCCTTAAAAAAAACACACAAAAACCTTGCCTTTTGCTTTCAGTTTTTTAATCCAACTGGAATTAATTTTTTGGTGAATATGAAGTAGAAATTGAATTTTTTTTCCTCCCAATTAAAAATGAGTAGTAAATAGGGACGCCTGGGTGGCTTAGTCAGTTAAATGTCTGCCTTCGGCTCGGGTAACGATCTCAGGACCCTGAGATCAAGTTCCATATCAGGCTCGCCCCGCTCTCGCTGTCGCTCTTGCTGTCAAATAAATAAATAAATAAATATTATTTTTTAAAAAAATGAGTAGTAAATAGACTTAACACTATCCAGTGAAGAGCCCCCAGTGGCATAAGAGGTCACATCGTATGTTTTCATGAATTGCCATAGATTCATGAGAAGGTTTTTAGATGCCAGTCTTCTATGGATCAGTTTGTCTATACCTGAGCTCATAGCACTATTTTAATTTAATTTTGCAGTGTACTTTAGTATCTGGTATGGCAAGTCTCTCTATGCCCATCTTGTTCTTTGCTTTCTTGGCAATTTTCTTTTCTCAAATATAATTTATATATGTATAAAATAAAGAAATGTATATGTATATATATGAACATTGGAATGAACTTACAAATTCTATTAAAATTCCATTTGGGAGTTTTATTAAACTGCATTGAATTTGCTAATTTTGGAGGACTCATATCTTAATAATACTGAGTCTTTCTATCCCCGAATACAGTGTGTCTCCATTTGAGTTGGTCTTCTTATATTTATTTCAGTAGTTTTCATCAAAAATTTCTTGCACACATTTCTTGCTGGATTTTCTCCCCTTCCATCAAATTTTCTAAATTATTCTTGCCTATATATAGGAAAGGGGTTAAACTAGAAGGAATGCTATTACTTTTTCTGATAAATGAGAGGAGAATGTAGGTGAAGACTGAGAAATTAACAATGCTGTCATTAATTAAATATTTTGGAATTGCCTCAAATGAACCAGAGAATTGGAAATGACCCAATTATTTATCAGTAAGGAGCTGGTTAAAGAAAACATGGTCGGGGGAGAAATCAGAGAGGGAGATGAACCATGAGAGACTATGGATCCCGGGAAATGAACTGAGGTTCTTGGAGGGGAGGGGGGTGGGGGGAGGGGTAACAGGGTGATGGGTATTACGGAGGGCACGTGTTGTGATGAGCACTGGGTGTTATACGTAACTAATGAATCGTTGAACACTGCATCAAATACTAATGATACAGTGGCTAACTGGACATTAAAAAAAAAAAAGATTGCTAAACCACATCAGAGGGGTTTGGATAAAATGGGTGAACGGGAGTGGGAGATACAGACTTCCAGTTGTGGCATGAACAAGTCATGGGAATAAAGGGCACAGCGTAAGGAATATAGTCAATGATATTGCAATGGCAATGTATCAGGACAGGGGGTGGCTGCACTTGTGAACATAGCATAATGTGTAAACTCACTGATCACTGTGTTGTACACCTGAACCTCACATAACACTGTGTGTCAACTACACTAAAATAAAAAAAATTTTAAACAGTGAAAAAAACAACAAAGATAACATGGTCTATGCACACAACAGAACACTATGTAGCCTTTAGCGAGAAGAAAGTTCTCAATGTACTGAGATAGGCAAAGAGCTCCAAGATACAGTATAGATGGAAAAAAGATAGTATGTAATATGTTACCTTTTGTTTAAGAAAGGGAAGAGTAATGGGGCGCCTGGGTGGCACAGCGGTTAAGCGTCTGCCTTCGGCTCAGGGCGTGATCCCAGCGTTCTGGGATCGAGCCCCACATCAGGCTCCTCCGCTATGAGCCTGCTTCTTCCTTTCCCACTCCCCCTGCTTGTGTTCCCTCTCTCGCTGGCTGTCTCTATCTCTGTCTAATAAATAAATAAAATCTTTAAAAAAAAAAAAGGGAAGAGTAATAAAATATCACATCAAGAAACTGGAGGGACACACGAAGAACCAGCAGTTGCCTATAGAGGCGAGGGAAGGAGTGGAGTGTGAGGGGCCGGGGGGTAGGGGGGAGACTCCAGTGTGTATCTTTCATACTGCTTTGATTTTTGAACCATAAGAATGTTACTTAAAAAAAATCCTCGAGAAAACACAAACTAAATATCCCTCTTCAAATATATGTCCTCCCCCTGAAGAGTCTGTCTTTATTAAATTTTAGCTTTTCCATACGTGCTGCAGTAGTCATGAAGAAGGTATTCTACTCCACTAACAGCGGTCTCTGGCTACTGTTAGGAAGTATACACTAAGGTTTTTGAATAGTAAGATATAAATCCTGAATTTTCACTAAAAAAGACTAACCTTTTCTAGGTTAATAAAGATAAAATATAAACCTTATGGTTTTGTTTTTTTTTTAAGTATGAATACAAGTTTGGACCCCTTGCTCTATTAGGGGGAGTCAATTGGCACAAGGGCACAGGAGGGCAGCTGGGCTTTATGAGTTTTAAAAAAGGAACACATCTTTGACTTGGCAGTTCCACTTCTAAGCGTTTCCTGATACACCCATGTGTGCAGGTGTCCTGGCCAAGAGAGTCCACAGCAGTGTGGTCTAGTGGGCAGACTGTGGCCCAACCACGCTGTCTGCCTCTAACCATGAGCTAGACTTACAGGGGAGGGATGGATGCTGAGTGCAGAGCCGTCTTGAAGCACAGACAAAACCCAAGTGGAAGCACGATTGCTCCCTGCTCACGCCCCCTGCTCATATTCTTGGGGTTGCCTGTGGCAGGAATCTTGCTGTGTGTATGGTTTCAATTTAGATGCGGAACACTGGTTTTGTTGACCATGAAAGATAGTCTGATCCAGGTAAGAGTGACTACTTGTGAGCACTGACTTTACCATTAATTTATCTTTTATTGTTTTTATGGCCTAGGTGTTGACTAATACCTGCGATGATGACATCAGTTTCTCTTTTCACGTTCTTATGGCTTTAGGATTTCAGAACCAGGGAGTTCCTTTGTCTCTATGCTGCTTTCTGGTTATTGAGAGGAACCCTGGGAAGTCAGAACCAAATGCTTGCTTCCTCCCCAGAGTCCCCTCGAATGGCCACCTCCTTCTGGGGCAGGGCACCACACCCTGGCTTAGCTCCAGGGTCCTTTGTCCCATACTCACTTGTGGATGATTCCCGACACTTACCCCTCCTAGTTGCCTTCTGTACTTTCTACAACATCCATTGAACTATACTTCTACTCTCCCCCCAGGGGAGTACCCTGCTGTATGGCATCATCCAGTGAAAGAACAGACCTGACGTGCAGGGAAAAACATGGTGTCAACCCTAGGAACACACACCAGACTTGGCCTAAAGTTAAGGCCACTACATGGGGCCTGAAATGTAACTACATTTGTTAAAAGTCTGAAGCAACAGTCTAGCATTTTATTAGCATAATGCCAAAATTAGTGGAAATAAATAGGAGAAAAGAAGGCCACAGTAGAATAATCTGACAGTTCGAGATTAAGCTAAAAAAATTCCTGAGTAGGGGCGCCTGAGTGCCGCAGTCATTAAGCGTCTGCCTTCAGCTCAGGGCATGATCCCGGTGCTCTGGGATCGAGCCCCACATCAGGCTCCTCCGCTGGGAGCCTGCTTCTTCCTCTCCCCCTCCCTCTCCCCCTGCTTGTGTTCCCTCTCTTGCTGGCTCTCTGTCAAGTAAATAAATAAAATCTTAAAAAAAAAATTACTGAGTAAATAAAGCAATTTTTCTTTTACTNTCTCCCCCTGCTTGTGTTCCCTCTCTTGCTGGCTCTCTCTGTCAAGTAAATAAATAAAATCTTAAAAAAAAAATTACTGAGTAAATAAAGCAATTTTTCTTTTACTCTTGCTCCAGGACTAAGTTAAATAAATCAAGATGTGAAGCCGCACAGGCCAGGACTAGCCTGGGTCAACAGGAATGCGGCCACTGTAAGTAACATGCGCTGCGGCCGTGAGGGATGCAAACCTCAGGGTGTAAGGTGAAGGACAAGCTTCCCATGAGGGGCTGACAGCCATCAGCACGAGCCTCGAGCCTCACCAGAACATTCTCACCTTTCCCTTACTATTTAACTCACAAACAACTTCAGTTCTGGGCGGGTTTAAAAGCCAACAGACAAGAAGATGGTGGCAAGCATTCTGAAAACCAGCTAGCATGCATTTTCAGTCACGCACTTTTAACTGGTAGTATTTTCAACCTACTGAAGGCAGGGACAAAAAGCAAGTTCTCAAACATGCAAGGCTTTTTTAGCAATCAAAACATGGTTTTACAGTGACAAAATCAACATATTCCCCATCTCTAGTAATTTAGCACTAAAGATTATTTTTAAAATAAAAACTACTCACTAGTTAAAATAAGAACTGTTTATAGTTTTAAAAACTCCAATACATGTGTGTTTGAAATTTTCACAGTAAATTTTGAGGGAAGGAAGGATTTCAGCCCATAGAAATCCCAGTGCCTTGTCTGCCATGTGGTGGGGTCCCCAGCCAGCACCCAGGGCCTCCTGTTCACTTCCTTGGGGTAGCCAGCTCCTACCTCCTGTATTTTGGGCTCTCACTTGTGAGATGGGGTTAATATTTGCTTTATCCCACTGCAAAGGGCTGTTCTGAAAGACGAATCAGATGTTAAATGTGAGGATACTTTTAAGCTGTAAAAAATGCAAAGCCCTTTGAAGGTTTTATTATAGACTTTTTAATTGACAGTATTCAAAATGAGCTTGTTAAATGAAAAGTTTTTAGTAATTTCACTAATAAACTGTATTTTAAGGAATCAGTGGTTGCACCCCCACCTCCCCACCCAGCTGACAGCTGTCTCTGGTTTCAGTCACCTGTGGTTAACTCTGGTCCATAATTATTAAATGTAAAATTTCAGAAATAATTCATAAGGTTTAAATTGTGTGCTCTTCTAAGCTGCACCATGAAATCTTGTGCCAGTCTACTCTGTCCCACCCAAGAGGCAAATCATCCTCTTGTCCAGCATATCCATGTCGTGCCTGCTATCCACCCATTAGTCATCCAGCCGACCTGGTTATCAGGTTGGCTGTTGTGGTACTGCGGTGCTTGTGTTTGGGGGTAACCCCTATTTTACTTAATAAGAGCCCCAAAGCACAAGGGCGGTAATGCTGGCAATTTGGATACTCTCCTATGGTGCCTAATCTACAAATGAAACTTCACGTAGCTCTGTATATAAGAGAAAACATAGTATACACAGCACTCAGTACTGTCTGCAGTTTCAGGCACCCACCGGGGTCTTGGAATGTATACCCCGTGCTGTACTTAAAGGAGCACTCAGCACTGGATTTCTCCAAATGCAAAAGTATAGTTTTCATAGCTCAGACAGGGTGAAAGTTTGAAAATCGGGTAAAAACCTTTATAAACAACTTAAATAGGTACAAAGTTCAAGTTTCAGGTGAAATCTTTTAATCTTAGAATAGGAAAACTATTTGCAACTCCTCCCCCCCTTTGAAAAGGCAGCAGGGTCCAAGTTTTCAAAATCTAATTACAGCTCTGGCTTCTCCAACATGGGGACTTGTCAACTGTAACAGTATGTAATTAACAAAATGGAGAGATTTGACACATTTCACCCCCAAGCATTTATGACCCATCATGTAATAGACAGCTGAGCATGCCTAGGTCTAAAAGCAGAGGCTTATCAATAATTCTCAGCTGCGTCTCACAGCCCTCGAGCCCAAAGCTCCATTCTTAACAGCAGCAGGTCACAAAGACGGAGAGCACATCTTGAGCACCTGCTTGCCCCCAGGCTGTACCGCAAGGTACCCCGAGGCCAACCAAGAGTACAGACAGAATTTCCAGGAAATACAAATCCAAACAAAAAAACCTGCTGCCTAAACGTCAAAGCTCTTACCCCTAGAATGTAAAATAAGTGGATAACTGTTACCCAAATTTTGGAAAGGTAGTAGGCTGCACGAGGACAATTTTATTTTTTTATTTTTTAAAGATTTTATTTATTTGACAGAGAGACAGCCAGCGAGAGAGGGAACACAAGCAGGGGGAGTGGGAGAGGAAGAAGCAGGCTCATAGCGGAGGAGCCCGATG
>NC_048223.1:62698364-62749212 GCF_002007445.2 Ailuropoda melanoleuca
ATAAGAACTGTTTATAGTTTTAAAAACTCCAATACATGTGTGTTTGAAATTTTCACAGTAAATTTTGAGGGAAGGAAGGATTTCAGCCCATAGAAATCCCAGTGCCTTGTCTGCCATGTGGTGGGGTCCCCAGCCAGCACCCAGGGCCTCCTGTTCACTTCCTTGGGGTAGCCAGCTCCTACCTCCTGTATTTTGGGCTCTCACTTGTGAGATGGGGTTAATATTTGCTTTATCCCACTGCAAAGGGCTGTTCTGAAAGATGAATCAGATGTTAAATGTGAGGATACTTTTAAGCTGTAAAAAATGCAAAGCCCTTTGAAGGTTTTATTATAGACTTTTTAATTGACAGTATTCAAAATGAGCTTGTTAAATGAAAAGTTTTTAGTAATTTCACTAATAAACTGTATTTTAAGGAATCAGTGGTTGCACCCCCACCTCCCCACCCAGCTGACAGCTGTCTCTGGTTTCAGTCACCTGTGGTTAACTCTGGTCCATAATTATTAAATGTAAAATTTCAGAAATAATTCATAAGGTTTAAATTGTGTGCTCTTCTAAGCTGCACCATGAAATCTTGTGCCAGTCTACTCTGTCCCACCCAAGAGGCAAATCATCCTCTTGTCCAGCATATCCATGTCGTGCCTGCTATCCACCCATTAGTCATCCAGCCGACCTGGTTATCAGGTTGGCTGTTGTGGTACTGCGGTGCTTGTGTTTGGGGGTAACCCCTATTTTACTTAATAAGAGCCCCAAAGCACAAGGGCGGTAATGCTGGCAATTTGGATACTCTCCTATGGTGCCTAATCTACAAATGAAACTTCACGTAGCTCTGTATATAAGAGAAAACATAGTATACACAGCACTCAGTACTGTCTGCAGTTTCAGGCACCCACCGGGGTCTTGGAATGTATACCCCGTGCTGTACTTAAAGGAGCACTCAGCACTGGATTTCTCCAAATGCAAAAGTATAGTTTTCATAGCTCAGACAGGGTGAAAGTTTGAAAATCGGGTAAAAACCTTTATAAACAACTTAAATAGGTACAAAGTTCAAGTTTCAGGTGAAATCTTTTAATCTTAGAATAGGAAAACTATTTGCAACTCCTCCCCCCCTTTGAAAAGGCAGCAGGGTCCAAGTTTTCAAAATCTAATTACAGCTCTGGCTTCTCCAACATGGGGACTTGTCAACTGTAACAGTATGTAATTAACAAAATGGAGAGATTTGACACATTTCACCCCCAAGCATTTATGACCCATCATGTAATAGACAGCTGAGCATGCCTAGGTCTAAAAGCAGAGGCTTATCAATAATTCTCAGCTGCGTCTCACAGCCCTCGAGCCCAAAGCTCCATTCTTAACAGCAGCAGGTCACAAAGACGGAGAGCACATCTTGAGCACCTGCTTGCCCCCAGGCTGTACCGCAAGGTACCCCGAGGCCAACCAAGAGTACAGACAGAATTTCCAGGAAATACAAATCCAAACAAAAAAACCTGCTGCCTAAACGTCAAAGCTCTTACCCCTAGAATGTAAAATAAGTGGATAACTGTTACCCAAATTTTGGAAAGGTAGTAGGCTGCACGAGGACAATTTTATTTTTTTATTTTTTAAAGATTTTATTTATTTGACAGAGAGCCAGCCAGCGAGAGAGGGAACACAAGCAGGGGGAGTTGGGAGAGGAAGAAGCAGGCTCATAGCGGAGGAGCCCGATGTGGGACTCGATCCCGAAACGCCGGGATCACGCCCTGAGCGGAAGGCAGAGGCTTAACGACTGCGCTACCCAGGCGCCCCGAGGACATACAATTTTAGACAATTATAATGTGTCTTGGAGAAAGAGTTTTGGACTGAAATTTTGGTGTGACTCATCAGCTTCAAAAACTTGGATGTCCAAGCGTCTCACCCGGTATGGGAAGTTCTCAGCCACTACTTTAAAAAAAAAAAAAATTCTTAAGATTTTTTTTGAGAGAGAGAGAGAGTGCAAGCTTGAGGGGGGAGGGGCAGAGGGAGAAGCAGACTCTCGGCTGAGGAGGGAGCCTGACTTGGAGCTCGATCCCAGGACCCCAAGATCACTACCTGAGCCAAAAGCAGCCACTTAACCGACTGAGCCACCTAGACGCCCTCGCCATTACTTCTTTAAAATAAGGCGTTCTCCCCCTTCTCCCTCCCTTCTCCTTCAGGGACTCCAAAGCCATTGGCAGATTGTTTCTTAACGGTGTCAAGTCCCACAGGCTTTCTTCATTCCTTTTCATTTTTCTTTCCTTCTCTGACTGGGTAATTTCACACTATCAGCCTTCAAGCTCATGGATTCTTCCTTCTGTTGAGTCCGGTCTGCTGCTGAAGCTCTCTGCTGAATTCTTCGGTTTATTAATTGCATTCTTCAGCTCCAAAATTTGTTTGGTTCTTTATGTTTTCTCTTTGTTGAACTCATTTTATTATTGCGTTTTTCTGATAATTTTAAACTGTTTGTGTTTTCTTGTAGTTCCCCGAGCATCTTTCAGAACATCTGTTTTGAATTCATCAGGCAATTCATGTATCTCCATTCCTTTGGGGGTCAGCTACTGGAAGTTTACTGTGTTCCTTTGGTGGTGCTGTGTTCCCCAATTCTTTGTGATCCCTGTCACCTCGTGTAGGTGTATGTGCATTTGAAGAAGGACTAGCTTCAGTAAGGAAAGACCGTCACCTGTGAATGGGGGTGCTGGAGCGTGCTGTCTCTCCAAGACTCGTAGTGCGGGGTGCCAAGTGCAGGGGGTGTGGCAGCTCCAGGTCTGATGCTGCATTAGTTCACGCCACTGAGGTCCACAGCATCAACTGTATGATCCAAACACTGTGGCGGGGGATTCCTCAGTGGCTTCAAGGGCTGTTGGGATCCTCAGTGATGCCTTCAGGTCCAGTAGCTAGGGACCAGGGCAGGCAGCAGTGGTGGCCAGGCCAGTGGTGTGCCATACTTGGCTGTGGAGGCCAGCTGCAGGTGTCTGTGTAGTGGCAGAGGCCGGGGGCAAAGTCAGCAACAAGGGTTGGGGCCAACTGCAGGCCTAGAAGCAAGTGGCCGGGGGACCCTGGCTGTTGGTGTGCACTTCTCTAGCTGCAGGATTGACCAGTGTTAGGCTGGTGGCCTTTGAGTGCACAGCTGGAGGGGCTAGGGGCAAGTGTGCACGTGGCACTGGGGGTGGGGTGGAGGACTCCAGGCTGGCATCTTGCACTCACGTAGCTGCAGAGGCCAAGTCGAGCTGCTAGTGCAGATCCTGGGCTCTGGGAGGGAGCAGAGAGGGGCTCAGGCATCTGGCACTGGGGCAAAAAAGGGAATGAAATCTGCAGGGGTCCGCGTGGGTGTGCTGGCTGTTCATTTCTGCAGGGGTGAAAGCTGCTGGGGTCCTCCGCACAGCAGGTCACTGGCAGCCATGGCTGCTCTTGCAGAGTGGCTGCTACTGATAGCCCTTGACCCTCTTCCTTGTTCTTAGCCACCTCCATAGGTCTCAGCGTTGCCGGCCTCTGGGTGGGGTAAAACTGAAGTGGCTCCTTTGTGTGGTGCCCCAAAAGGCTAGGGAGACTGGTCGTTCCCTCCACTCTCCCTTCCCCGGTGAGAACTCTTCCTAGCTGGGGAGTTCTAACAGTGGTGAGCGGTGCCGGCCTAAAAGGATGTGAGAACACAGGCAAAACAAATCTGTTTTTTCTTCCTTTTGTGTGGTTATTCTCAGTTTTTTTGTCCCACTGTGCTGCAGCTCTTACGCGGCCTCCTCAGCTCTCCGGGAGCTGGTTTTGTGCATCGCTGTCGAACGGTGTCCAAGCTGACCTTTGTGGGGGAGGGGCTGGGCTCTTCTACCTCACCAACCCGGTGACGTCATCTGAAAGGGGCTCCAGGGGTCACGAACCTCTGTCCCGGACAAGGGGTTTAGAAGGATCATATGACCGCCTTTCGGGGATTTTGCGGAAAGGGGTCTTGCAGTGGATAGATGGGATATCCAAGTACTTTAGAAAGCCTCGGGGACAGAATTGATTCATTATCTGTCCTTTCCACAAGCACTCCTATGTGCCGGGCATGGGACACACACAAGTCAGCCCTGTCCTCGCGAGGTCTTAGCCCAGGAGAGAAGAGAAATAACATATAAACATGATCCATATCAAAAGCAAGGTTAGGACAGAGAATGACAAGAGCAGCGTGTGTCTGCACACGTCCAGGAGCTGCCCAGGAGCGGGAAGGGGCTTAGAGAAGGCTCCCAGCAGAGAAGTTCTACAGCGCACCCTACAGGACAACAGGGCCGCAGCCTGACAGACTTGGAGAGCCGGTGGGGTGCACTGCAAGTGAGGAAAACACACAGTCCATGCAAAGGTACAGACGCAATGGGAAAGCAGGGGGCATTCAGAGAAACAGGAGTGTCATATAAGAGCTGGAAATGGGCATAATATATACAGTGGGGTATGTGATGTACCTATATGGCCACGGTAACTAATACAATGAATTTTCTGGAAAAGGGAATAATGTGGGAGACTTACTCTGAATTACTCATATTACAAAAAAAATTCGATGTAAAATGATTTGAGGGCCCCCACCAAAATACAGAAATGAGCATTTTACTTGTTGCCGTGCAGGCAGCCCTGGTGTTGTTCCTGCTGCAGGTGCAGGGGTCCCCAGGGCCCGGGACAGCACCGCTGCTACAATTCGCCACGTGCTCTGAAAATACTGTATGAAAGAGGTGCATTTTGCTTTTTCAATACATGCCAGAAAACTTCATATAATTGCAAGGTAAGAGAAAACATAACCATCCTGGCTTTGTATCAGTATCTTTTAAGAAGTTCTCAATGGTATGGTGACTATACAAAATTAAAAACAAATTATTTTCAGAGATGCATACCAAACTAGCTTGGGGTGCAATGACAGATGCCTTGATGTTTCCTAATGCGACAGCACTGAAGAACTGGGCAAAGGTGGAGCAGACGGACACACAGATTCCCTGTTCACACTCTTGTCTTCTCACAGTAAGCAGTATTCTCTAACCTGGCAGGGGGGTGCTGGCCGACACTTCCTCAGCCGCGGGTCTTCCTGACTCTGCTGGGTGTTCTCCAAGAAATCCCTCTAGAAGTCTAAAAACAACTCCTTGAAGAATTTAATACAATTGGGACGTAACCAAACAACAACTGGGACAAACTCCGATTATGTGTACATGAACAGGTAGGATGATTAGGAAAGAGACTCACTTTACAACTGGCACATAAAAAAATGATTAAAAATTCACAGGGTTTTAAAGTCCCTCTAAATCTCCCCTCAAAAAAAAAAAAAAGATAAATTTGACAGAAAATGAAGAACCACCTACTTGTTGCAGTATGAATTGCTAATGATTTAAATTTCCAATTTTATTTTTTATTTTTTAAAAGATTTGATTTATTTGACAGAGAGAGAGCACGCTGAGCAGAGAGCCTGATGCGGGACTTGATCCCAGGACCCCAGGGTCATGACCTGCTGAGCCATCCAGGCGCCCCAAGTTTCTAATTTTAACGTCAGATTCATCATCACTCTGAATAATACTGACCTGCTAGGAATCCATGTTCCATAAAATTTCATAAGTCACAAAAAACAGGTTTTTAATAAAACCATTAGATTCCCAAACTGTGACGTTCTTATTTTCATTAAATGCTGGACTTGTAAAGGAATAGTTTCAAGTCTAAATAGAGTTTAGAATATTTTTCTAGGAAGACTGAAAAAATACTTTTCTAGATATGTGAATTAAGAGTGTCCTGAAAACCTGGTAAGTTGTGGAAAATGTATATATAACATTTATTAGACTATGAATAATAACATATATTTGGTTTTTGTCCCCGATTCTTGGCACAGAGCTCCTAAAACCCTTGAAATTTCCTGTAATGGGGTGTGTTCTGTTCGTCACAAAGCGTCCCATCCCTCTGAGCACACTGGGGTTTATGCTAATGAGGTGACTCAGGGTGGGGCCCCTCGAGCCCCTGGACCGGACTGGTCACCAGAAAGACCAAATCATTAGCGGGGCTGGAACTTTCAGCTCCACTACCGCAACTTGGGAAGGGTGGGGGGAAGGCTGGAGACTGAGCTCTTGAACACGATTTGCTGAGTTTCCAGGCTGGTGAACGAGAACACATCCTAGTGCCAGGAGGACGGTGCACCCAAAACTCCAGGGGGACAGGAGCTCCCGTGCTCAGGGCCCTTCCAGCCCGGGACTTCTAATTATCATTTCATCTGGCTGTTCGTCTGTATCCTTTGCAATAAATCAGCATTTCTAGCAGGTAAATGGTTTTTCTCAGTTCTGTGAGCCATTCCAGCAAATGCATCAAACCCCAGCAAGGGGTCTCGGGAACCTCAGATTTCTAGCTGGCTGGTCCGAAGCACAGGTAACCTGCTTGCTACTGGCGCCTGAAGTGTGCATGTGTGCTGAGGGACAGGGCAGACTACGTCGGCACCTGTGGGATCCGATGCTATCTCCAGGGGGATGATACGGGAACAGAATCGGCCGCCCCACTAGGATCTCTGCCGAATCAGAGAACTGGTTGAGGGTGTTGGAAAACACTTGACTGACCAACACTAAATTATCTTCCTTCTTCATTTCTCCCGAAGGCCTTTATTAAGAACCACCATGGTTTGGTTCTCCAGCAACTTTTATTGGTCAAAGGATGTGGAATTATATGCAGTACCTGTGGTTTAATGAATAGGCTCATTTATAAACCAATTTAACATCTTATTTTAAAAATTCTTGCTTTTGAATAAACCGATGTGGTAGAACAGACATGCTCCTGTCCCATGCACAAAGCTGTTCAAAAGTGAGCAGCCTGCAAAACGATCATAGATGAGACATTGAATCGAACGTTCTTCCAGAGAGGTCTAAGAAGTAGTTCAGTCTGAGAATTTGCTTCACATTCTGAGTTTTCAAAATAAAATATCCATGGCATTAAAAAAGCAAAATTAAAATACCTAAAACAGATACATACTGATCTTTTCATCCAGGTCACTTTCCAGAGTCTGTGGTGCCACTGTGCTCTGTTGATTAAATCAAACAACAAAAGCAGTGGGCAGCTTCTAACTGAAAGGCAATGAGATCGACTAATCAGTCTGCAGCTAAAAGTCACAGTGAAAGAACATATAGAAGGTGAAGAATGCTTTTTAACCTTTTGCCTTAAATAATACCGTATTTCAGCTTTAAAGAAAAGTTCTATTGTATGTTTTTTGCATTGACATTTTAAAATATTAGAACAAGTCTTTGTAATACAATATACACTATACTTCAATATACCTTAGGTGAATTAAAAACATGTCAATTTGATAACTGTAGTAAGGCATTTAAGTATTCAGCGAAAGCTATACAGAAATTTCTTAATGAGTGGTATTCCTTTAATATTAACTTGATTTAGTGGGTTTCCTTAAAATGAACACAAAACAATAAAGGATTTAAAGAGGCAGTGACATCATACACTAAATCCCAGGAAAAGCACAGTAACACACAATGTTTTCCAGCAGGGAGACCAGATAGAGCAGCAAACCAAAAACAGGTGAGCAGCCCCAAATTACACCGTCTGCCACATTTACGAACAGCTGAAAGCAGAATCGACTTCCTAGTAAGTTTGGGTGAAGGTACCAGCATCCTTAGCGCTGATCAGTGCCTGAAACACAGCAAGCACTCAGGCTACGCTTCCTGAATCGGTCTGGAGAAGATACTTTAAAACCAACAGAGTGCTGGACAGTGTCAAGTTCATGGAAAAACTCCATTTTTCATTTGATTTCCATATGTGAGTAACTACTCATCTAGCATTTCACGGGTGGATTGCATCAACACTTTGTGGACTGTGGCAGACAGAAGGAAGGAAGCGCGGCGCTGGCCAGCAATGCCAGAGTCTTAGATATAACCAAGTGTGCAAAATACCCGACACGACGATCGAAGCACACCTCACCACTAACAGATTTCAGTTCATATGATTAAAAAAAAATAAAATTTTAGACTGCATTTAGAGCGACATTCTATCATATCCTACATCAGATACCATGCTGTGGAGACGTACTGAGCAAGAGTATATATACAGCACACAGGACTGAAACCGAAAGTGAAAGGGAAATGTGGAACAGAAAATGTTTACATACATGTATACACCTAATGGCACTGTCCATTTAATGAGATTTATCATATGATTCGCTGTGCCACATCTATGAGCTTGCACAACACCCCACGTTATTTTTCTTCGCACAATTATCTACTTCTGTATAAAGTAGAAAAAGATGGTGGTAAAAAACTTCTTCAAGGTCCGACAATTGTGTCCAACATACCACTGTACGAACACCTAAAAAATATTAAGAACAATTTAGAAATACGCATAACTATAAACATACAAACACAAAGTCCCATAGGGATTTAGTGAACGTATCTTCCAACTTTACTTAACCTTACCCACGCCTGTTAGATAATGTGGTAGGTACATAAAAAAGCCCACTGTGGTAAATGGGAAAAAGGGATGCTTTAGAAAGGTAAAATCTCCATTTGCAAATTTTATAAATAAGCCTTCTATTTTAGCAACAGACACATTTAGACTTCAATTTACCCAATAAAGTCTCCTTATAGATACAAAGGCAGAAAAATCTCTATCCCAATTATTCCCATTACCTACCCTCTTCCTTTCTTTCTGACCAAGAGCCTAAGGATTTCTTACAAAGTTTAAATTCTTTCAAGCAGAACATCGTTTTTAATTGGTAGAGTTTAATCCACCATTTCCTATTTGATCTCTTCTTTACTCCTTTCCTCCTTCTGCCTTCTTTTTGATTATGTGTTTATTCCTTTAAATTCCTATGTTGGCTTATTAGCCAAAACTCTCTGTCATGTTATTTTAGTGGTTGCTTTAGGACTTTTTTCTTATTAAGATTTTATTTATTTATTTTGAGCAGTTTTAGGTTCACAGCACCAGTGAGGGAAAAGTCCATAGATTTCCCACACGCCCCCTGCCCTCACACATGCCGAGCTTCCCCCATTACTGACACCCCGGACCAGACAGGTCCATCTGTTACAACTGATGAAGCTACACTGACACACCATCGTCATCACCCGAAGTCCATGACTTACACTGCGGTTCACTCCGGATGCTGTACATTATACGGGTCTGGACACATATATCACGACATGTATCCATCGCTATGGTATTTATACAGAGGATTTTCGCTGCCCCAAGTATTGTCCGTGCTCTGCCTATTCATCCCTCCCATCCCCAACCCCTGACAACCACTGATGTTGTTACTTTTGTCATAGTTTTGCCTTTTCCAGAATGTCATAGTGTTGGAATCATACACACTGGCATCATTCACTTAGTAATACACACTGAAAGCTCCTCTCCACTTTCTCATGGCTTGACAGCTCACTTCTTTTTTAGCCTGGAAGTACACAGCTTAGTTATCCATTTGCTGAAGGCCATCTTAATTGTTTCCAAGTTTTGGTAATTATGAATAAAGCTACTATAAACATCCACGTCCAGATTTTTGTGTTTTCTTTTTTATTTTCTCTTTTTAAGTAGGCTCCATGCTCAACGTGGGGCTTGAACGCATGACCCTGAGAGTTAGGAGTCACGTGCTCTACCAGTTGTGCTAGCCAGGCACCCCAGATTTTTGTATTTTCACCTCCTTTGGGTAAATACCAAGGGAGTGAGACCGCTGGATCATATTTACAGAGTATGTTTACTTTCTAAGAGCTGCCACGCTGTCTTCCAAAGTAGCCGTACCATTCTGCATTCCCAGCAGCAACGGATGACAGTTCAACTGCTCCATATTCTTGCTACCATTCGGTGTTGTCAGTGTCTCATACTGTGGCCATTCTAATAAGTATGTCGTAGTGGTATCTCGTTGTTTTAATTTGCATTTCCCTGACAAAATGTGCCGTGTAGTATCTTTTCATATGCTTACTGCCATCTACAGTATGCTGCTTTGGTGAGGTGTCTGTTAGTCTTTGGCCCATTTTTAAATTGGGTTGTTTTCTTATTGTTAAGTGGTTCTTTGTCTATCTGGATAACAATCCTTTATTAGATGTCTTTAAGAAATATTTTCTCCCAGTCTGTGGCTTGTCTTTTCTACCTCTTGTTGTCTTTCCTCGAGCAGAAGTTTTGTAATGGAGTCCAGCTTATCAATTATGTCTTTAATAGATCATGCCTTTGGTGTTGTATCTAAAAAGTCATTGTCATATTCAAGGTCCTCTAGGTTTTTTTTATGTTATCTTGTGGGAGTTTTATAGTTTTATGTTTTACATTTGGGTCTATGATCCATTTCGAGTTAATTTTTGTGAAGGGTGTAAGGTATATGTCACTTTTTTTTTTTTTTTTGCATGTGGATGGCCAGTTGTTCAGTTGACTCTATCTATGCGGGTGTACTTCTGGGCTCTCTCCTCTGTTCCACTGATCTGTTTGTTCTTTCATCAATACCAAACTGTCTTGACCACCGTAGCTGGAGAGTGTCCTGAAGCCCAGTAGCCACAGTCCTCCAACTTTGTTCTTCTCCTTCAATCCTGGGCTGGCCTTCTGGGTCTTTCGCCGCTCCGTATAAACTTTAGATCAGTCTGGTCTTCCTCATATAGATCTTGGACACATTTTGTCAGAATTGTACCTAAGTATTTTCTTTTTCTGAATGCTGATGTCAACAGCATTGTTTTCGATCTCAACCTGCATTTGTTCATCGGTGGTTTACAGAAACGTGGCCGACTCTGTATAATAACCCTGCATCCTGCCATATAACCTTGCTGCGTAATTGCTTAGGGAGGAGTCTGTGGATTCTTTTAGATTTTCTACATTATAGATGACCATGTCATCTGCGAACAAAGACGGTTAATTTCTTCCTTCCCTATCTGTGTACCTTTTATTTCCTTTTCTAATCTTATTGCATTAGCTAGACCCCCCAGTATGATGTCGAAAAGGAGAGGGGATATCCTCGCCTTGCTCTTTTTAATAGTGGGAAAGCTTCAAGTCTGACGATGTTAGTGGTAGTTTTCTGTAGATATTCTTTACCAAGCTGAGGAAATTCCTCTCTATTTCTAGTTGACTGAGAATTTTCACCATGAATTGAATGGGTGTTAGATTTTGTCAAATGATTTTTCTCTTGATAGGATCATATGATTTTTCTTCTTTAGCCCACTGATGTGATGGATTACATTAACTGATTTTGGAATGTTGAACCAGCCTTGCACACCTGGGATACATCCCACTTAAGAAGCATACTTTTTGTACATGGCTGATTTGATTTGCTAATATTTTACTGAGGATTTTTGCATCTATATTCATGAGGGATATTGGTTTGTAATTTTCTTTTAATGTCTTTGTCTGGTTTTGGAAATTAGGGTAATTCTGGCCCCACAGAATAAGGCAGGAAGTATTCCATCTGCTCTCTTCTATGAAAAAGATTGCAGAGAAATGGCATAATTTCTTCCTTAAATGTTTGGTAGAATTCACCAGAGAACCCATCTGGGCCGGGTACTTTGTTTTGGAAGATTATTAATTATTGGTTCAATTTCTTTAATAGATGTAGACCTATTCAAATTGTCTATTTTTTCTTGAATTTTGGCAAATAATGTCCTTTAAGGAATTGGTCTGTTTCATCTATGCCCAAATTTGTGGGCATAGAATTATTCATAGTGTTCCTTTATTATCCTTTTAATGTCCATAGGATCTGCAGTGACGTCCCCTCTTTCATTTCTGATATTAGTAATTTATATGTCCCCCCCCTTTTCTTAATTAGCCTGGTTACAAGCTTATTGATTTTATTGATCTTTTCAAAGAATCAGCTTTGATTTTGTTGATTTTTCTCTACTGACTTTCTGATTTTAATTTCATTAATTTCTGCTGTAATTCTTATTATTTCTTCTGCCTACTTTGGATTTAATTTGCTATTCTTTTTCTAGTTTCCTATGGTGGACACTTAGATGACTGATTTTAGATCTCTCTTCTTTTCTAAGTATGCATTCAATGCTATAAATTTCCCTCTAAGTGCTGCTTACACAGCATCCCCCCATATTTGGTAAGTTGTGTTTTGAATTTCATTTAGTTCAAAATATTTTTAAATTCCTCTTGAGATTTCGTCTTTGATCCATGAGTTACTTAGAAGTGTGTTGTTTAACCTCCACAGATTTTGGGTTTTCCAGTTATCCTTCTGTTACTGACTTCCAGTTTAATTCCATCATAGTCTAAGAGAGGACACTGTATGATTTCTATTCTTTTAAATTTGTTAAGCTGTGTTTTATAGCTCAGAATGTGTATTCCACTGTTGTTGAAAGTATCTAACTTTTAATTATACAATCACCTCTGGGTTTCATAATGTAGCTGCAAAAAGCAATGACAAGCTTTACAGGTAAGCAGGTGTAGGACTCCCGAGTAGTGCACAGAGTTTAAGGTAAGAGGGCCAGCAAAGACACTGCGATGACAGCACCTACCTGTATAGTCTTGTGCTGCTTCTAACAGCCACATTCCTGAGCGCTTGGGGCCTGTGCACGACGTGGTGACCGCAGCTGTCTCAAGGCAGCATCCCCATACTGAATACCAGAGCCCATTCTTTCTGGGTCCAGTTCACCTGAGGACCAAGCAAGTCTTCTTTAAAAAAAGCTTTTATGTTTCTGTGATCTCAAAAATGTATTAAGTGAAAAAAGCAAAGTGCAGAACACTGTGTATAAACAGTTGTTTTGAATAATAAGGAAAAAATATATACATATGTTTTCTTCTATGAGCATAAAAATATCTTTGGAAGGGGACATAAAGAAGTCAAAATGGGGCGCCTGGGTGGCTCAGTCAGTTAAATGTCTGCCTTCGGCTCAGGTCATAATCCCAAGGTCCTAGGATTGAGCCTCATGGCAGGCTCCCTGCTCAGTGGGGAGCCTGCCTCTCTCTCTGCCCCTCCCTCCTGCTCTGTTCTCTCTCTCTATCAAGTAAATAAATAAATAAAATCTTTTTAAAAAGTAAGAATACTAGGTTGACTTCAAGAAGGAGTTTTATTTAGATGGCTTGGGGACAGGAGAGGGGTTGTAATGGAGGGAGACTTTCACTGTATCCGCTTTTTATTTTTTGAATTTGGAATCATATGAATATATTATGTATACAAAGATAAATTAATTTAAAATTAAGCTACAAAGAGACCATTTCCTACTTACCAGACTCGTACGAACCCAAGTATGATAACACACCCCGTGGGCATGGCGTCAGTGAAATAAGCACTTTTATTCATTATAGTGGGATTATAAATTGCTACAACCGTGCTAGGAGAATTTGACAGCCTCTACCTAAATTCCAAATGTTTATGTTCTGTCACCTAGCAATTCCACTTCTGGGAACTTATCCTATACATACACTCCACACATGGAAAATGATATGTAAAAGGTTATTTACTGCAGTATTATTTGTGACAGCAAAATGTTGGCAATACTCCAAATGTCCAAAGTAGACTGGTTAAATTATGGCAAGACAGACAACACGTATTACGTGCATTAGCATACCTATATATGGAAGTCTCTGTATGCTGATTTGTTATGACCCATAGGTCCAGTAAGTACGAAAAGCAAGGTGCAGCATTTACAGTATACTAACTTTAGTGTAAAAAAAAGAGGAGGAGGGGCACCCGGGTGGCTCATTTGGTTAAGTGCCCTACTCTTGATTTCAGCCCATGTCATGATCTCAGGGTGGTGAGATCGAGCCCTGCATCAGGCTCCACCCGCAGCAGGGAGTTTGCTTCTCTCCCCCTGCACCTCACCCAGCAGCCTACTCTCTCTGTCATCTCCTCTCCACCCTCCTCTCCTTTCCCTTCTGCCTTGTTTTCTCTCTCAGCATTCACACAAGCTAACATTTCTTCCATCACCAAACCCTCTTTAAGTTAACCCTCTGTACCTACTATACCAGTACTTTCCTTTTCAAGAGAGAAGTCAACACTCACTCTTTCTCACCTCCTCTTTGTTCCTCAATTGCTGTCTTCTATTTTCATACTACTACTGGAGCTGTTCTTGATGAAGATGCCCAATGACTTCCTATTCCCATGCCAGTGGATATTTTTTAGCTTAGGAGACTGTGCTCTATTGCATTTGATAGCGAACAAGCCTTTGACTCCTTTATCATTTTGGCTGAAATGATACCCACTTTCCCCTGGTTCTTTCCATACATCTCTGACCATTTCCTTCTTTCTCTTTTCTAGGTTCCTCTTCACCATCTATCGGTCTCCAAGGTTCTGCTTTTGATCACTGCTTTCTCACTCTCAACTGCTCTCAGATGATCACATTCCTTTCATAGTTTCAACTACTCTACGTACCGATGGCTTCCACAGGTAAACCTGCAGTCCAGGCTTCTCCCCAGAGCTCATGAGATAATCCCATGGGCTTGTGCCAGTGGTACTGCAAAGGGAACACATCCAGAACAGGATCATCTACATTCCCTTGAACCTGCTTATCCTCTGGTTTAATGACATCTCTTCAGCGAGTTACCCAAATGTGATATCTAGTTACCCTTGGCTCCTCGTGCCTTCCTGACCCCACCTCCTCACCACTCCCTACCCCCAAATCAACTGCCCTGCCTTACTATTTCGCATATGAGTCATATGATACTACCACCAAAGTACTTCTTAGATTCATAGAGATGAATCTCTTCATCTCTACTTCCACAACCTCCTTAAAGATTAAATCAGTTATCTTTTACTTGGATTACTCAAAAATGCCTTAATTGCCATCCTGGTCTCCAGTCCTGTTCTCTCAATCTATCCTCAACATGGCCACCTACATACCTGATTTACCTTAAGTCCCAACCTGACCATATCGCTCACTGCTTACTATCCTCGAATAGCTTCCGTCCTCTACAGCAGTGGTTCTCAATCTTGGATGAACACTAGAATCAACCACTTACAAGGGCTTTTAGAAAGGCTGATGCCTAGACCACACTTCAGCCCAATTAATCAGCATCTCAAGAGGTGGGGCCTGGGATCTGAATTTCCATGCATCCCAGGTGACTCTAGTGTACAGCCAGGGCTGAGACTCAGTAACCCACAAGACCAAGTTCCAGATCCTTGAGGAGAATCACTAGCCTGGCTGCTGCCTCTCTCCAAGCTTCTCACCTGCCATCCCCACCGCAGTCTCTCTGTTCTAGCGATTTTTACTTTCCCGGTACTTTCAAAGCATGCTGTCCCCTCTGCTGGACTACCCTTCTCCCCACTCCCTTAGCCCGTTCACTCTTCCTCACATTGTGAAAGGCTGAGCCTGGCTGTCACCTCCTCTTGGAACCCCTCCGACATTACCTCCAGGACCTGGTTGGGTAGGTTCCCCTTCTCTTTGCAAACCCAGGATCCTATGCACCCCTCAATTATTATATCCACCACACTGTATGATAATTATTTTTTGATGGCTCCCATGAAAGAGTTTCTTGAGGGCAAGGGTTATGATTAAATCATTTTTGTATCCCAGCACCTGACAAAGAATAGACATTCAGATATTTGAGTGAATCAATTAAAAAGTGAATGTCCACATATAATTTTGGTAATACTTAAATAAAACTCAACTTTAATAAATGACAGTTTCATAGTATTTTGTCAGCTGCCTAAATTAGGGTTATTTTAAATTTATTTTTACTGAAGCAACAAATGCAAAAATGAGACAGGTTATTACCGAGGCACAGCCAGTTAGCTTCAGAAATAAATTCTCCACGATGTGCAAGCTGCAAGTATCAACATCACGCATGCATCTATAACTTCCTTAATATCACACGGGCAGTCCCCGTCATGCCATGGGACCACTGGCCCAGCAGGGCTAGCAAGCTGTTCACAGAGAGAGGACAAAGATCCACTCTTCCTCTTCTAAGCAGTGGATCCACAAAAGGCCATGGTTCTAGAAGCAAACACTCACTGAAACCCTGACGGCCCATCCTGTCACCAGTGGTGCAAGGAAGCCACTAGGAAGAAGGGCTGGGCCTTCACCTCAGCCACGTGGACAAGACCTTCAAAACTGTAAGTGGCAATTTTAGGTTAGCAGGTGTAGAGAGAATGCTCTTTGACTAACGCACTCTTGGAAAATTAAAAAGTGGTACTATTGAGCTAGAGAGTAAAATATGCTGAAGAAAAGTTTGTTAACGGAAAGCCTTTTACCTGATTCAATTTTGTTAAGTATTTTTCTCGCACACTGTACAAAGGCCTCTTCCACATTCTCCCCCGTTAGCGCACTTGTTTCCAAAAACATCAGCTCTAAAAGTGACAGCAAACAAAATGCGAAGCTATGTTTAGAAGGCATCACAACTGAGGTACCGACAGCCTGCTGAGTATTCTCTTCGAATAGCAGGCAAAATGGAACTTGTTACTTAAAAACCACATATTTCTGCAAATACAGAATCAATACATGTCAATAAAGTTTTTTAAACATTAGAAGAATTCTAAGCCTTTCTCAACAGCGACGGGTACCTCGTGCTGGAGCTCGTCTACTGAAGATGCCGCGCCAGCACCGGGGCCTGGTGAGGAGGCAGGCTGCCCGAAGCGGCCCGGCTGTCGACACGAGACGAATATTCTCCAAATACTCCTCATGTCACCACAGATACCATTGACGAGGTTTTCCTTTGCGGGAACTACACTTCAGCTTGTCATTCTGACGGTGAAGAGGTCCTCTATGGATTCATACTTTTCTTATCCACCAGAGCGGTTACTAACCCAGTGGAAAGGCTGGCTCTCCTTGCTTCTGGATCTCTAAATGGCTTCTTTTACAAACTCATCATAGCTTATGTTCTTCTCACGTGCTTATGTTCTTAGCATAAAACCAGTCAATTTGTAAGAATGTAATTTGGTAGTCCTAGAGTCCAACTGAAAAATTGATACTAGGATATTTTAGTTCTTGACTGGTTCTAACAATTAAAGTCCTTTAAAAAGCCTGAATTCTTTATCTATAAGCAACCATTAGTTTTATGTGCCATTCTCTGGTTTTCTATATGGAAATCCAGAGAATTTTCAAAGCATATAACCGAATGACTTAAATTCAATGAAGTAAAATAAAACCAATAAGCCCAGTATTTCTTCCACTGCTTTCCCCTTCTATTTAGAGCTAATGTTTTACCAATTTAGCTCCAAATTACATTAGGAAAAAGGACAGAACATCATGCAATTAGGGCCTTTAAAAATTATTACAACCTTCACTGTAGACCAAGGCCTGTCCTTAGACCAAAAAGTCATTACAGAATATTAGCACATTCGCTTTTATCATAATAACTTTTGTAGGCAGAATGCAATACAGTGAAAATATGCTAAGTAAGCCTAACTTTACTAAAAACTCTAGGAAATTTCGCATTTCTTAAATACCATTTAATCTTAAAATTCCAATAGATGTAAATCCAAAGCAATGTTATTACCCCCAAATTTGCCCATGTGAAAAGCAGTAATAGGTAAAAGGTCACTTGCCATTTTCTTGAGCAAATCTGGAAGCTTCTAAGAAAGTAACTTCGCGATCGGCATCCAGGTCCTTCTTGTTTCCACAGAGGATGATCACAATGTTCTGACTCGCTAGCATTCTGGCATCTGTTAACCAATTAGTAAGCGCATTGTAGGTTTCTCGGCTGCGTAATATAAGATTGTGAAAATAGTACATGTATTTTATAAAACTAGCAACTCTTTCCAGTCATTCACACTACTCACACGCTGCTTTTGCACACGTCAGGGTAATGTCGACAACCTTTCAGGTGATGCAGGTAGCTTGAATGCCCAATCACATACTATACCACAGGGTTTGATTGTTTTGTTTCCAAAAAAATGAAACTGCAAATCAGATATTTTGCTGTTTGTTTTTGCCCAACCAAGGTGCAAAAGGATACAGACGTTCCTTTGTTCACTTTACAAATACTTACTGAGCTCTTAACTCCTAGCTCAATTACGTGCAAGATGGGTAAGCAAGATCTACCAGCTAACTGCTGCCATTTACCAGGTCTGTGCAATATGGTGGGGCTTTCTCACATTCTCTATAAGGACTCTGTGACATAGGCTCTATCTCCCTTTTTCATGAGAAACCTGAGCCTAGGGAGTTTAATTAAGTTGCCCAAAGTCACACAAGCAGCCAGAGGCAGAGGCAGGGCTTGGCCAGGTCTGTCTAACTTCAGGACCAACTCAGATCTGCCATTTCTGCTCTGATACACTTGGGGATACGTCTGCTCTGCCGGCACACTTAGACAGCCTGATGACTTTGCACAGGAGCAAAGCTGAGCCTTTCACCACCTGAGCAAGTGCAGTCGGGCTGGGCCAGGAGCTGCCCACTTCCTCGCCAGTGTGCCCCATCCCGAACATGCAGACTGGGTGTGTGTCACAGCAACAGAGTGACACCCTCTCAGCTGTGCAAGTTTCTACCCGGAGAGCCACCAAATGACAGGGTAGAAATGACATTTTTAAGGTGGTGCCAGCAAACACTGAGATCAGCACCGATGGGACTTTGCAAGGACAAGAATGTTCTATAACCCATACTAATACAGAAACCACCAGCCACATGTGGCTGCTGAGCACCTGAGATGTGGCAAACCTTTAATTTAATTCGTGATATGTGGGTGACAGCTACACACAGGACAGTGCACTCAGAGCCTGCGCCCTCGACTTTCATCAATGTCAATTACATCAATTTACCGTATGTAAACTTTCACTCTGTGACCCTTGAGAAATGTGTCGAAGTATTATGCTAAAAAACACAATGAAACACTAGGGATGCTTTATGTATCTAAAACCTCATGGACAGATTTCCTTACCGGTTAAGTAGTGGTAGGGGTTGGCTCAAACACCTCTAAGACCCCCAAATGAAAGGGCTGAGGGGATTCCAGATTCCCAGCCATACTGCCTGCCCTGACACACAAAACACACACTACATAGGTGCGCCTTGGGAAGACCAGACTGGGGAGCAGAGCCCCAAGCTGCCTCCTCGTGGGGGAGTTCCCATTACCTGGTGATGTCATAGACGAGGAGAGCTCCTGCAGCACCTCTGTAATAGCTTCTCGTCACAGACCTGGAAGAATTATACCGCTTTACTTCTAGCCAGTCAAGATCCTTTACTCCTGAGCACCGTCACCCATTTTTCTTGGTAAACCTCAACATGGGGACAGACGTTGCTTAAGAGAGAAATGATTCAGACATCTGAATGTACGTATGAGGGGCTCTTCTGTCTGAAATCATCACAGAAATGCTGGGGAGGTGGGGACATTGGGCTGAGACAAATACATTTTCTAACAGGTAGATGAAGCTCTCCCACAGAACTTAAGATTATCTTTGAACTTCACAGAGAAAAGGCAAAGTGCTTAAGAGAGCTAGACGGGCACTAAGCACTCAGTAATGCTACTCGGCCTCCTCTGGGGGTTCCAGGCCTTCCCCACGCCCCTGTAGAGCTGCCCCCTACTCTTTTCCAGGGAAAAGGAAAGTCCTTGGATAGAATACGCTCATCTTCCAACCAGGAACCCACAGCCACGCCCCTGGCACTTACCTTTTGGCCCTCCTCACTTACTAACCAGGAAACATGGTTTTACCTATCTTACCTATCTCCACCGAGCGCCTCCCAATGTCTTAGCCATTCTCACGGTCCTGCGGGTTAGTTTCAGTAACACTTTCTCCCGTGTATTATCAGTTTCTCCCTCTTTCTTAGATTTTCCCCCATGAGCAACATAAAATGTGCTCTGGTACCTCCCATCTTAAAAAATAAGAAGATATGTAGCATGATCCTTTCAGATCTCTTCTCTGCACCCAGATTCCTCCAGAGAGTCGTCTTTGCCAGCTGTTTCCCTCTCTTCACCTCGTCTCCAGTGTCTGTGTCCCTTACTCCGCAGCTCTGAGTCCAGCGGCATTTCTTGGTCCTCATCCCTCCACCTTGCCTCGCTCCACCTCTGCAGCCACAACCTCGTCCCCTCTCACCGGCCAGCTCTCCTCCTCCAGCTCTGGGTCATTCTTCTGAGCCTGCCCTGTTTGTAGCAGAGTTCCTCAGTGCTGGGGCTCAGTCCTGGGTTCTCTTCTACTCACACCTTGACTCCAAAGTCACTTTCAGCTCAGACTACCTCTGTAAGATCCAGCTGTTGCCCCAACATCTCCATATGACTGCTTACTGGACATGTCACACTTCACATTTGCAAGGTAGAACACTTTGGTTCCCAGCCTGCAGGTCCATCCTGGTTTGGGGTGGGGGAGGGCACCACCCCCCCTCTGTTTATACAGCCAGAAAGCTCTGCGTTTATCCTCGCCTCCTCTTTTTGCCTATGTCCATACTGGACCCATTGGTCAGGTTCCGTCTGACTGAACGAACGTATCCTATATTGTGCATGTACTGCCATCTTCACCGGTACCATCATAATCCAAATCACCAAGTCTCTTCCTGGAGTCACCTATGCAGTCACCTATGGCTGGTGTCCCCACTACCATGCATGGCCCACTGCCACTTAAGTCCCTCAGTCCATTTTTCTGAGCAAGCAAATTCCTCACCAAGACCTACAAGGCTCCCTGTGCTCAGGGGCTAGAGATTGAGGTCAATCTCCAAGGGGCAATGGTTTAATCAGTCCTGTTTACCTACTGAACCCTCCATAAGAAACCCTAAATGATGGAGTTCAGAAAGCTTCTGAGTTCATAAGCACTTGGAAGTGCTGGGAGGGTAGTGCACCCACAGAGGGCATGGGAGCTCAGCACTCAATTCCTATATCCAATGCCCAGTACATCTCTGCCATCTGGCTGTTCCTGCATTGTATCCTTTACAATAAACTGGCAGCAATAAATACAGTGCTTTTCTAAGTTCTGTGAGTCACTCTAACAGATTATTGACCCTGGGACATGGGTCACGGGAACCTGTGACTGGTGTATGAACCTGCTCACAGTGCGAGCAGGTCTGTGGGATGGCGCCCTTAGCCTCTGGGGTCTGACGCTAGCTCCAGAGAATGAGAACGGAGTTGAATTGTTGGCCACAGAGTTGGTGCTGGAGAACTGGAGAACTGGTATAGAAAACCTTGCCTCCCACCCTTTAATGTCAGAAAATAGAAACCACAGAACACCGCCTCCCTTCAGGCAAAAAGAGAAGTGGGGACCTTATCAAAAATAAAAGGACTCATTATGACTTTGATACTTTGAAAAGGGCAGCTATTTTTAAATGTATTTTCGGCTCCTAAAATCCAAAGGCAGATAGGTAGCCCGAAGTTTCCCCTTTCTACCTTTAGACTGGTCTGCAGACGGGCACATGCTTTAAGAAATGGCAGACAGGCGCCATGTGAGAAGGACCGGATCATTAGTTCTTCCTGGGGTAGCCTCTCCAAGCGGTGGGAGGCCTCTTTTCCACATACATGAAGAGGCAACTCTTTCTATTTTAGTTTCTAGAAGCTAGCAGGTTTCTAGAGAAAGAGGTATGTAAGAGTTCTCAAGAGAAACTAAATTACATCTACTGTTGAGTCATTCATTTTAAAACACTATATCTTGATGTATGGTGTCTAAAAAATTGTTCAAGTATACAATTTAAGTTAAATGCTTAGAAAAATACTTTTTTGAGGTATTTTCTCAAAAGTAATTTAAACCAGAGTAATACAGGCACCTAGTGTGAAAAGTAAATACTTTAACAGGCCCAAGGTTAAAGTCTGTAGTCTCCTGCCTCATTCCCAAGGCCTTGGGATTTGTTTTTTTTTTCCTTAAATGAAGTCCTTAGCAGAATACATGTTGAATATTTGTGTGCAAGATTCTACCCTGGGCTCTGGAGAAGCAGCAACAACAAAAAATACAAATGCCCCTGCTTTCATGGATCTTAGCTTTGTTTTTCCGGTATTTGCTTCCGTATTTCTATAAAATGCTTATGAAACTATTTGACTTACGAATTTCAGGGCTTACTGCTTTCCTGCTTTGATAAGAATCTAGCTCACTCATACGCCTCCAGCCCCTTCCCGGCATCCCCTCCTTCTCCTGTCGGGCAGTACCCTCGCCTGATGGCCGCCCTGTGACACCTGATCTGGCTCATCTCCCTGGCTGGGTCCCCTGTTGGCTGGACTTCACCTTCCTCTTTCAGGGTTTACTTCCTTGTATTGATGAAGTATATCCTCCTGAAATTTCTAAGAAAGAATCCGTGAAAAGATAATCTCTGTTTCCCCTATTCTTGAATATCTAAAGGCCTTCTGACTTTATTCTCACACTTGATGGATAGTTTGGGTAAGTTTAGTATTTAGGTTGGAAAGGAATTTTTCACGCTGAGTTAGAAGGGCAAGTCTTCACTACCTTCTAGCTTCTGAAAGTTGCTGCTGAACGGAAGAATGAAATTCCTCTTGCTAGTTCTTCGATGTGACTGGTTTTTCTTCTTGGGATCTTTTTGTATCTTCACTTCATCCTTGTCCTCTGAAATTTCACATGATATACACTAGTTGTGATCGTTCCCTCCATTCATTTGTATTTGGTGTGACGTGGGCCCAATACATCTGGAATCCCATTTCTTTGGTAGAAAATTACAGAGATCGGAGTGTTTTATTGGAGAAGGCAACACGTTAGTATATTTAGGCCTTTCTTTTGGGGCTATTCATTTTTCTGTAGAGAAAAACTGTTTTCCTGCCTGAGAGTACATATACACCTGGCTGCCAGCAATCAGGGAAAAGGCAGGGGAGGGGGCTAGGGGTCACAGCAGACTTGCACTGTTTCCCTCTTTTCAGTCCTTCCGTCATCCCTGCCCTCTGCTGCCCTTACAACTTTGTGTCCTGACCCTGTTTCAACTCAGAGACTGAACTCCTCACGTGAGTGCATGCACATGCATATATAAACACTTCGGCAGAACCCGACACTTCCAAATCCTGACCTTCCAGTCCCTTTGCCGGGATTCAGCAGGAAGAACTGGCCTCCAGCTCGCTGGCCTTCCCCCATTACAGGCACTTAAGACACAGCTCCCTCGGCTTTCAGTCGGTCCCCATCCACTCCTTATCGCTAACATTTTTTTTTTTAATCCCTTCATCATAATTATGTACTCTCTCTTTTTGAGTTAATGCCATTTCAGTTGTTCTAGAGTCATTTTAGTGAGGGTTTGGGGGGAAGGAACATAGTCTGGATTTAATCCACATGTTTAGTCAGTGGTTCCAGAAGAATGATCGTGATTAAAATTTTTTGAAGCAAACACTTATTGAACATTTCAAATATAATACACACCTGACTTTAATGCTATAAGTGAGAGTGAGTTTTAACTAAAATTTAAAACTTTGCATATTTGTTCTATCTTGACTTTGTGTATCTGTTCAAACCACAACTAAAATATTAATCCACTTTCTTGCTTTAGTGGTTACAGAATATTAAACATGTAGCCTCATCTGCAGTGATCTAGGGTCATCATTCCAAACACCAATTATGACTGTGGTGTAATAAAAATGCACAGGAGAGAATACTTGGTGGAATATGTATCAACCATCAGAACATGCTCTAATTAGTGTAAAACAAAACAAAACAAAAAATGCCAAAAGAGGTTTTTAAAATTCTCCTTTAAAAGTGAGAAAGAAAAACTGCTGTGCTATTACTTTGCCTTAATTGTAATCTAAAAGTACACTGTAGAACACGCAATGCCACGTCCTCACTAGTCCCAAAGAAGAAATTAGCTCCACATTGGAGCGCATTCACTCAAGAGTCTAATGCATTCTTTAGGAAATGAATGCTGCATGAAGGAAACTTGACTTTTAGCTTGTCTTAAAGCTTCCAGAGGTGAAGTTTCTGAAATCTGTGCAGAGGAGGAGGAGACTTTATATATGAAGAGACTATAATTGGTTAGTTCAAATCCAATTTTCAATTATTTTTATTAAATTAGAGAGAAAGCTACCTGAATCGTTCTTGGCCTGCTGTATCCCATATCTGTAACTTTACATATTTACCACCAACGTTTATTATCTTTGAGCCAAATTCCACTCCTATTGTATGATTTGAGTCATCTTTGACTGAAAAAGAAAAAGAACAAGATATTTAATTTCAGAACATTAAAGACACAGACTTACAGATTTAAACAAGCAAAATCAAGGGTTAAAATCAATGGAAATGTAATTTACTGTAGCCTTTCATTTCTCAATATTGTCAGTTGATAAGAAACACTTAACTGTTTTAAACAGAATACACACACACGGTTCCTATTCTGAAAGAGACGATAAGTCTCTTTCACAAAACCCTTAAAGCAAACCATTCATTATAAAGCCTAGGCTTGGAAGTGGCTATGCCACAGGAGAATCCTATCTACCTGTCCACTGTGAGGGCACCACACATGCGCATTGCATGAAACACCTGGATGCTGGCCTGAAGGGCTTAGAGCCCAGTGACAGATCTGCTACTCAGTGAGTAACGGAGGTGGTGACTGTTTCCACTATTTGAATGGATAAATATTCCAAAGAAATAAAAGGGAAGGAAAAGCACTGTAGCCTCCAAAAGAAACATAATGGACACCAAAGATTGAGGGAAAAAGAGGAAAAGAGAAACAAAATAAAACAAAACCAAACAAAAATTCTGAGCATATTCTAGCTGCCGAGTTTCCATGAATCTGAGGATTGTGTGGCAGTACTTTGGAATGAATTTGTTGGAGAAGTCAATACTACCTGTATTGGGAGGCAGGCAAAATAAGTAGTTCGCTAAAGCCACCTGGAATGAACTGTCTGTGAAAAAAACACTTCTGTGGTGATGAAGCACCAAGCTGTCACCTAATATTATGGCCACACAACCCATGACTGACTGACACTTGATAACTGTAGCAGAATCTAAGTGTGCTGGAAATCACCAGTGCCGCTTGATGGTGTGTGGTTTCCTGGGGCCAGGGGTGGGGGTTGGGGTGGATGATGGGTGAATACTGACCACACCAGCCTGTCTCAGATGATGTGGAACTACAGTGGACATTCTAGAATTCAAGCTGCCAAGAAGCATCAAAGTAAAAGCTTCAAGGGTGATGCTGAAGTCCAAGGGTGTCCTGATGACAGCACGGCCATGAGACGGGTACAGTGAAGCCTTTCCCATCATGCTGTAGGCCATGCAGACTAACCCAACACACATACTCGGCTCTGTGGTGAGGAGTTAGGGGAGGACTGTCAAGGGAGAGCTCGCCACAGAGAGATGCCACAAAGGTAAGCAGTAGGTTCTGGGCCCAACACCCTCGGGGCATTTTTTTCTGGAGATGCAACAATGCAGTCTTGGCAGCTTGTGAAGAGACCTGGGCCCCCCCACCCCCGGTGAGTGAATACTTGTTACATTCCGTGAGGACTGGCTCTGTGACTAACCCACGCTGGCTCTGTGTCACTAGACAGAGGTCCCAACAAGCTCCTAGGTGATGACAACGGAAGTAGCAGAATACATTTCTACAGTTTTATTCTTCAGAGCTCCTTGCCAAGGACTCCCTCTGCTGTCAGTTTCCCCGTCTCACCCACCAGCACTTAGGCGCACATGCTTAGGATTCAGTGCAATAAATGACAGTGATTCTGTGTTTGTGCCTCCACCTGACGGCCAAGGGAACAGGTCATCCTCCGCAATTCTTTCCCCATGATTATAAAAGCACTGTTTATTTTAAGGGTCTTTCAAACTTACAAGTCTTTTACAACACTTTGGAATAAAACATTCAACTCCCCTTCCCAAAATGGTGCAAGTCAATGGCAAAAAGATGGGTCTGTGGTCACAAGACCTGGACTTGAGTCTAACCAACTCTAGGGGACCATCCCCAGGGCACACACCCAACTGCTCTAAACCTGCTTCTTGAACCCGCAAAACAGAACTGATGACAATAACCGCCTTCACTACAGTACAAGGTCACCGAGGACTCAACAGGACTGTTTTATCTACAATGTACCACTTGGGCTTCCTGGGCGGCTCCCTGTCAGGACAGGAAAGTCCTCTGCAGCCTTCTGCCTCACCATGTTGTATTTCAGTATCTGGAATGTACTGGAGTATTTGGAAAATGTAGGGTATGATAATATATTGAACAATGAACCACCATAAAACTGAAATAGCTTAATAAAAACTCAGTCATACTGCTAGAAGTTTAATATAATGTAAACTTTTAGTGTTATTTTAACATACTTTTAAACTATAACTTTTTTCCTGAAATAATATTCAGAAGTTTTGCTATAAACAAATCTGAGCAAGAGAGCACTCTCAGGGGAAGACAAGCATGAAACACTGACCATGTGATGTCACTTACATTTTTTTTCTATAAACTGATGAAGCAAGCAAGACTTGCCAGTTCCTGCATTTCCAATAACCAAGAACTTAAACAAAAAATCTGCAAAACAAAAAGAGGCCATGAAAAGTAACTTTATAATATGTGCTAAAAATTTATTCTTAGACTATGATCAAAAAAAGTTAATAAAATCTTACTTGTTAATATAACAGAAAAAAGAGGCAACTATTCTGTGAAAACAACAAAAAACATGTCAACTTACCTTTTTACCTTTTTGATATTTGGCTTACATGCCAATTCACTGGTTTTCCAAACACTGCTCTTGGGACAATTTCTTTTGATGCTGGAAGTCTGAAGACTATTCTTGTAATGTATAAAATTTGTCCCTTTGCTAGTCACTATTCAAAGAAATATGCATAAGCAATGACCAGAATAGTCTAGAAATTTCAAGTGTTTTCTGTACAAAAGAAAAACCCTGGGAAACGTCTAGGCTTTGAGAAGTCCACTCCCTTCGTCTTTTTAAAAACAGGTCTGTTTCCCCCACCCTTGCAGATTTTTGTGGTCTTGCTTCTATTCCCTTATAGAAGGGAACAGAACTTGTGGGAAGGACGGCTTAAGCCAAGTCTGGGTTAGTATTCGAAGTGGGAAATTTCTCTCTTTCAGTGTAGAAAGAATTCTTCATTTCTTCTTTACACAGAGTAATATATTTAATTTGGAATATTATTTTCCATAAAGTGGAAAGGAAGACTTTCCAGTAGAATCTGTTAATTAAATTAGCATGATGTAGCATCAGTGCCCCACGCTGCCTTAATAACCAATTTTGCTTTTTCTGTTACCAAAGAACTTTAGTTCTGCGGAGATGAGGCGCTGCAGAGGACCCACTCCCTCCCCCGCCCCTCCCACCTTGATCAGAAGCCACCCTGGTGAGCCCCCCTGCTGCTGGACTCATTTTCTGAGGCCCTGAGGGCCCTGTTCTCTATCACTGGTTCCCTGGTTTGCACCTCCACCTCTGCTGTTACCTCCACACACCTTGTCCAAACCCAGTCCAAGCTCTCCCAGCCCTGGCTCCTTCTCTCCCCTAGGTGAGTCCAAACGGCCTATTTCTTTGCCGACACTTAACCTAGCCCTGTTTCTTCAGAACTATATCCATCATCACTCAAAGATGAAGCCTATTTAGCCTCTCACGATTTTTTCATGGTTACAGGCAATGAACTTACAGGATAAATTTGTCAGCATTTAAAAATAACAAGTTTTATGCTTCTCACTGCATGTTTTTAAAGCATGCCACATTCATGTTCACAGCAGCATTATTCACAGCAGTCAAAAAAAAAAGCAACCCATTTATAGATAAATGGATAAACAAAATATGGTGTAAACATACACTGGAATATTACTCAGCCTTGAAAATGAGGAAATCCTGCCCCATGTTACAACACGGATGACCCTCAAACACATTATGCGAAGGGAAACAATCCAGGCACAAAAGCAGAAACGCTGTAGGCTCCACCTACGTAATGTACCTATGGCAGTCCGATTCAGAGACAGAAAGGAGAACCCTGGCTGCTGGTGGCTGGGGAAGAGGGGGCTGAGGAATGGTTAACGGACATGAGTATCAGTGTGGAAAGATGGAAAGGGTCCGGACACAGACTGTGGCAGTGGTTGTCAACAATGTGAATGTACTTAATGCAAATGAACCGTAGGCTTAAAAAGGGGGAAAATGGCAAATCTTATATAATTTTACTATACACTTACACAAAATAAAACATGCTAAATCTAATCATATTCATTGAAGAGGCTTCATAACCTAAGAAATCAAAGGTTAAGCTTGCCAGGTGCAAATGAAAACACTCGAATTTCTGTCTTGTTCAATATCTTCTTCTATTTAAAATATAAAGCCCAACACATTGTATAGTTGACCCTTGAATGACTACATGGTTCCACTTACATGTGGATTTTTTTACAGTACAGTACTGTAAATGTATTTTTTCTTCCTTGCAATTTTCTTTCTTTCTAAAAAATATTTATTTATTTGAGAGACAGTGAGCTCATGAGAAGGGGCGGGGCAGAGGAAGAGGGAGAGGGAGAGACAGAATCTCAAGCATATTCCGCACTGAGTGTGGAGCCCGATGTGGGGCTCAATCTTACGACCCTGAGATCATACCTGAGCCAAAACCAAGAGTCAGACACTTAACCAACTGAGCCACCCAGGTGCCCCTCCAACAAACTTCATACTCTACATCTTGTAGCTCAAACAGGTAAGTATTCATACTTCAGTAGAAAACCTTTTTGTTTGAAAACCCTTTTGGCCAAACTCCTAGAAATTCTGGATGAAACATACCATGATTTCTTAAAAAAAAAAAAAAAAAAGCATAGCTGACCTTTTAGGAAAGGAAGGAAAATTCTAGATGCTTGGGAAAGAGAAGAAACAGAAATAAGCAGTAGGGGTCCAGATGTGTCAGTATTGAGTTTAAGACGTGTGTGGGACAGAGCATAAGAGCTTGTGCCCATGTGAAGGAGGGAGTAGAGAGCTAAATTTGAGTTAGACTGGAGGAAAAAAATCTGTTCACTAGCTCAAGGGGATGAGGAGCCTTCTTTCAGTCTGCCTGGCCTCTAAATGAACGGGAAAAACATTTCCCTTTGAAGATTAATCATGGGCTGGTATGACAGGTGGGTTTGAAATTCAAATTTAAATAAACATGTGGACAATAAACCTCCAAAACAAGAAATGAGCAACAATAAAAATGAAAGTGACATGATTAGGATTCCTGGAAGAATTACTTTGGAAGGACACATCCTCAATCCAAGAAACAGGATTCTCACATTTATAACTCCTTGAAAATGAGCTCACAATCTAAAGTCACAAAACATTCAAGGAACCAATCCATCACAAGTGACTCTGCCATCTGCAGACATCTAGATTACACAAGAATTTGATTAAAAAAAAAAAGAATCTAATAAAGTACAGTTGGTCCTTGAGCAACACAGGGGTTGGGGCACTAACGCTACTCCTCTCCCCCATCCCATGTTGTGCAGTTGAAAAACCCACATATGACTTTCAACTTCCCAAATACTTCACTACTAATAGTCCACTGTTGACTGGATTTTATTTATGATAACATAAATAATAGATTAACACATATTTTCTATGTTACATGTATTATATACTGTATTCTCACAATAAAGCAAGCTAGAAAAAAGAAAATGCTGCTAAGAAAATAATAACGAAGGGGTGCCTGGGTGGCTCAGCCTTTAAGCGTCTGCCTTTGGCTCAGGTCATGATCCCGGGGTCGTGGGATCGAGCCCCGCATCGGGCTCCCTGCTCGGCGGGAAGCCTGCTTCTCCCTCTCCCACTCCCCTTGCATGTGTTCCCTCTCGAGTCACTGCTTCTCTCTCTGTCAAATAAATAAATAAACTCTTAAAAAAAATAATGAAGAGAAAATACATTTACATTACTGTACTGTAAAAAAAAATTCATGTAGAAGTGGACCTGTGCAGTTCAAGCCTGTGTTGTTCATGGGTCAACATTCGTCATCTTGAGTAGACATTCGAGATGACGAATACCATAAAAAAGGAATTGAATTTATAAGAATAAAATAATATGAAAGAATAAGTAGATTTCGAGAATACATCCAGAAATAAAAATTGTAGTTTTTAAAATTAAATAGTGAATGGATGGGTTAAAAAGAGGAATCAATAAAAATGAGGAGAAAATTTATGAACAGGAATAGAGACTGAAGAAAATTACCAGAAGGCAGAACAAAGAGTTGAGAGGAGAGGAAACTGTGTGGGTTTAAGAAACATGGAGGACTGAAGGAAAAGGTCCAGTATAGGTCTAATAGGTGTTTGGGAATGGAAAAATAGAGAATGTGGTATAGAGCCAATATTAAAAGAAACCATGACTAAGAATTTCAACAGAATTAAAATTAAAGGGACTGTCAGATCAAAAATAACTATGAACCATGAGAAGGATAAATAAGAGTAAGTCCACAGTTAAACACATCATCATCACCATGAAACGGAAGAACATACCCCAGACTTGGAGCTGAACAAGCTGGCAATCTGGAAATGGCAATGGGTGCAGATTTTAAAAAGCACCAACAGAAACCTGCTCTGTCTAGGCACAAACCCAGGTAAGGGCAGCCTAGCAAGTGAGAAAACTTCTACACATCAATGGCTCTACTGCAGCCAGACAGCACAGGAAAATCTGTGACCCCACCCCCACCCATGCCACCAAAGACTAAGTGGGGGGGCCTAGACATCCGCCAGTGAGGCCGCAGATCCTCATTACAGCAGGGTGGTGTCAGAGAAGACCAAGCACGGAGCTGAGATGCTCATCCCTGCTAGCTGGTTATGAGCCGCCCCCAGAACCTCACCCTGGTGTCAGCAGAGACCACGGTGGTTGGTGGTGATGTGGGAGACACAGGGCACTGGAGCACTCAGCCCCACCGAGCAGGAACAAGGAGCACTCCCTCCACCTAGATGTCAGTGGAAGCCAAGCATGGAATACGCACTCTACCGCCACCTGGCGGCAACAAGGCTGCGCCCAAGAGTGGAAACCAGTTAAATGAAAGATTTAAATGAAGATCTGAAGTCTCATAACATAATATAAAAATGTCCAGGTTTCAAGTGAAATCACTCACCATACTGAGAACCAGGAAGGCCTCCAACTGAAAGAGAAAAGATAACCTATAGATTCCAATGCCAAGACAACAGAAGTGTCAGAAATGCACGACAAAAATTACAAAGCAACTTAAAAAAATCTTTTAAAAGATTTTTAAATATAAAAATATTTCAACAAGTAACACAAACATGCTTGAAACAAATGAAAAACAAATCTTTAGCAAAGAGAAAGTCGTATCAAAGAAATAAAAGGTATAAAGAACCAAATGTAATTTTACACTTGAAAAATACAATAACAAATACAGAGCTCAGGGGATGAGCTCAACAGCAAAATGGAAGGGACAGGGGAACACTCAGTGACCCGGAGGACAGAAAACACCCAATCTAAACAACAAAGAGAAAACAGCCTGAAAATATATGAGTAGAGCCTCATGGACCTTGGATTCTATTAAAAAAAAGCTCTAATATTTGCGTCACTAGAATCAGGAAAGAAGAGGAAAAAGAGAAAAAGGTTGCAAAAGTATTCAAAGAAACAATGGCTGAAAACTTTCTAAATTTGTCAAGAGACATAAATCCAGATTCAAAAAGCTGAGGATGAATCCAAATAAATCTGTGCCAATATACATCATAACTAAACTTCTGAAAACTAAAGACAAAGAAAAAATCTTGCAAGCGGCCAGAGAAAATGACAGGCCAGAGAAAATGACAGCTTGCCTACAGGGAAAAAAATAATCCAAATGACAGCAGATTTTTCATCAAAAACCACAGGGGCCAGAAGGAAGTGGCACATTTTTGAAGGGCTGACAGAGAACTCTCTATCCAGAATCTTGTATCTAGTGAAAATGACCTTCTGGAATGAAGGGAGAATCAAGACATTCTTTGGGGCTGGGTGGGGTGAGGGAGACTCTACAGAATTTGTCAGCAACAGACCAATCCTAAAGGCACGGTTAAAAGAAGTAAAGAAGTTCTCTAAACAGAAAGTAAATGATAAAAGGAGCCTTGGAACATCAGGAAGGAAGAACATGGCAAACAAAAACACGTATAAACAAGGGGCACCTGACTGGCTCTGTCAGAAAAGCAGGCAACTCTTGATCTCGGGGTCATGAGTTTGAGCCCCATGTTGGGTGCAGAGCTTACTGAAATAAAAACTTTAAAAAAAGGATAAATACAATAGGCTCTTCTTTTTCTCCTATTGAGCTTTCTAAATTATATCTGGCTGTTAAAGCAAAAAAGGATAACACTGTCTTACGTAATGAGTAGAGGAAACATTCTAAATGAGTAGAGGAAACATTTAAGACAATTATATCAAAGGTGGGGCACAATAAAGAGATGTAAAAGAAGGTTAAGGTTTTTATATGCCCCTCAAATGGAGAAAACGATGACACCAGTAGACTGTGATATGTATATATAATGAAACACATAGAGCAACCCTTAAAAAACCTATACAAAGAGATATACTCAAAAATATTATATATAAATTGAACAGAATTCCTAAAAATGTTCACATAAACCACAGGAACACTGGAAAAAGAGAGAAATGAAAAACAACAGAATAAAAACTGGCAAAAATAAGTCCTAATATATTGATAATTACAATAAATGGAAACTGTGTAAATATACCAATTAGACAAAAACTGGCAGATTAGATGAAAAAAACATGACGCGACTATATGCTTTCAACAACAAACTCACTTCGATTATGATACAGGCAGGCTGAAAGTGAAAGGATGGAAAAAGCTGTATCATGCAAACATTCGTCAAAGGAAAGCATTATTATTATCATCATCAGATAAAAAAGACTTCACAGCAAGGAAGAATGCCTCAGACCAAAAGGGTTATTACATAATGATAAAGGAATAAATCTAGCCGTACGACATAGGAATCCACACCTGAAACTAATATAATGTTATGTCAATTATATATATAAAAAAAAAGACACAGGAATCCTAAACGTGTATGCACCAAATATAGAGCTATAAAGTATATATCAAGCAAAAACTGACAGAACTAAAAGGAGAAACAGACAAATCCACAATTACGGTTGGAGACCTCAATACCCCTCTCTCTACAACTGAGAGAACTAGACAAAAAGTCAGCAAGCACAGAGAAGAACAAAAACAGAGTAAACCAACGCACTCTAGCTGACATTTACAGAATACTCCACCCAACAAGAGCAGAACACGTTCTTTTCAAGGACCCATGAGACATATTATTAAGTTAGACTATATCCTGGGTCATAAAACCAACCCCAGCAAATTTAAAAGAACTGAAATCACATAGAATGTGTTCTCCAACCACGATGTATTCAAACTAGAAATCAGTAACATGAAGACAACAGGAAAATCTCCAAATACTTGAATACTAACCAACATACTTCTAAATAATCTAGGACTTTTTTTTTAAAAGATTTTATTTATTTGAGAGAGAGGGAGAGGAGCGAGCATGAGCTGGGAGGGGGGCAGAGGGTGAGGGAGAGGGAGAAGCAGACTCCCCGCTGATCAGGGAGCCAGCCCAATGATGTGGGGCTGGAGCCCAATGATGTGGGGCTTGATCCCAGCACTCTGGAATCTTGACCTGAGCCAAAGGCAGGTGCTGAACTGACTGAGCCTCCCAGGCCCCCCTAAATAATCTATGATTTAAAGAAGCCTCATGGGAAATCAAACAAATATGCTGGGCTGAATGGAAAAAAAAATACAACCTATCGAAATTTGTGGGATACAACTAAAGCATTGCTGAGAGGAAAATTCTGAGCACTAAATGCATACATTAGGAAAAAAGAAAGTCTCAATCAATTATCTACATTCCTACCTCAAGAACCTAGAAAAAGAAGAGTACAATAAACTTAAAGCGAGCAGAAAGACAAAAATAATAAAGAGCAGAAATCAATGAAACTAAAAACAGAAGAACAAAAGAGAAAATCCATGAAACAAAAGCTGGCTCCTTGAAGAGATCAATAAAGTTGATAAACTTCTAGCAAAACTGTGATGAGTTCAAGGAGTTAGGGGCCAATCCAGGAAAAAGACATGACCGTGAGATGGCACAACCCCCTTTCTGTGGGCAGCACTTTCACAGGCTGCACTGGAGGGGACATCCCTCAGGGCAGGAGAGCTTCCAGACAAGGTGCCCAGAAGGGGGACAGGGCACAGGCACTTCCGGGGAAGAAGGGTCTGCAGAGAGGATTTATGTGCCCACATGATGTCACTCACCAGCCTGGTGGGCAGCTAGCAGCCTGACGTCTTTTATAGCCCCTGAGTTTGTTTATCAAAGGTTAGCAGATGGTGAGTGTCATTTCACAGGGTACGCAAAGCAGGAAGTCTCTGAATGGCTAAAAATATGCTTATTTGGGCTGTATTTTAAGCAACGGAGTGTGTTAGAATTTTAGTTTAGTGCTGGCAGACTTTGAACTAATGTCGCAGCTTGCTGTGAAGAAGAAAACAACAAGGGGCCAATATACAGGGCCACCTTCAATCCATTTATGTAACTAAGACTGACAAAGAAAAGCAGAGAAGACACAAATAGTCGATTTCAGGAAGTAAACAGCACATATCACTACAGACCCTGCAGACATAAAAAAGATAACAAAGGAGGGGCGCCTGGGTGGCACAGCCGTTAAGCGTCTGCCTTCGGCTCAGGGCGTAATCCTGGAGTTATGGGATCGAGCCCCACACCAGACTCCTCTGCTGGGAGCCTGCTTCTTCCTCTCCCACTCCCCCTGCTTGTGTTCCCTCTCTAGCTGGCTGTCTCTATCTCTCTCAAATAAATAAATAAAATCTTTAAAAAAAAAAAAAAGATAACAAAGGAATAACATGAAAAACCCCACACACATTAATTCAACAACTTAGATGAGATGGACCAATTCTCTGAAAACACAAAGTACCACAATTCACCCAACACAAAAGAGACAAAATTTAAATAACCCTATAGTGATTAATGAAATTGAATTTATAATTTTAAAACTCACAAAAAAGAAATATACAGGCCAAGATGGTATCACTAGAGAATTATATCAAATATTTTAAAAAGAACACAATTCTATATAACCGCTTTGAGAAAAAGAAGAGGAAACCCTTCCCAAGTCATTTTAGGAAACTGATATTTATTATTACCTGACTTATATTTTTTATTTAAATATTTTAATGTTATATATTTAACATATTAAAGATACGCTCTTTCATATACTACATAAAAATAATATATTAATATAAGTATATATTAATACATATTGTTATGTAATTGCATATTACTAACATTAAAATATTTAAAATTTTATTTACATATACTTATTATTACACGGACACCAAAAACCAGAAGACAGTATTGAAACAAAACAACTACAGAAACAATATCTCTCCTGAGTACTTAATAAAATACTAGCAAATAGAATTCACTAAATGTTTATATTTATAAATACAATTATACACTATGACCAAGTGGCTTTATTTCAGGGATGAAAGGCTAGTTCAATATTACAAAATCAATGTCAGTATTAATAGGCTAAAAAAGAAGTCAGATGATCACATCAATTGCTGCAGAAAAAGCATTTCACAAGAGTCAAAGTGCTTGTGATAAAACTCTCCAAAAAAAAAAAAAAAAAAAACAAAAAAAACAACAGAGAGGAACTTCCTCAACTTGATATAGAGCATTTAAAAAATCTACAGCTAACCTTATACTTAACGATGAAAGACTACTTTCCCTCTAAGATCAGGGACACAGTAAGGATGTGGGCGCTCACCACTATTTTTCAATACCACATAGGAAGTTCCAGCCAGTGCAATAAGACATGAGGGAAACAAAGGCACACAGATTGAAAAGGAAGAAATAAAACTGCTCATACCGGTGGGTGATACGATTATGTACAAATAAATTCAAGGAATCTCAAAAAACAAAACAAACCAAAAAATCTACAACCCATAATCAATTCATCAAGGTCAAGATTACAAAATATAAAAATCAACTGTATTTCTAATACTAACAACAAACATGTGGGCATCAAAATTAAAAATATAATGCCACTCACAATCACTCAAAATATACTTGGGGGGCACCTGGGTGGTTCAGTCAGTGAAGCCTCTGCCTTCGGCTTGGGTCACGGTCCTGGGATCCTGGGATCCTGGGATTGAGTCCTGTGTGGGGCTGACTGCTCAGCTGGGAGCCTACTTCTCCCTCTCCCTTTGTCCCTTCCCCGGCTGATGCACACACACTCACTCTCTCTCTCAAATAAATAAAATCCTTAAAAAAATTTACTTAGGTGTCAGTCTAACAAAAACATATAAAAGACTTCCATGCTAATAAGTACACAATGCTGATGGGAGGGAAAAAAGAAAATCTAAATAAAGGGAGAGATATACTGTGTTCCTGGATTAGAAGACTGGACACAGTAAAGATGTCAATTCTCCCCAAGTTGACACATGTTTATAAAGTTTCTATTATAATTCTGGCAAAGCTTTTTGAGTATAGACAAGCTTATTCTAAAGTTTATACAGAAAGACAAAAGAACTAGAATAGCTAAGGAATCACTTTACCTGATTTGAAGACTTTGTAGCTACGGTAATCATGTCTGTATGATACCAACACTTGGAGACACAGATCAATGGAACAGAACAGAGAATCCAGGAGTAGACCTACACTAGTCATCCAGCAGATTTTAAAACTGCAAAAACAGGCACCTGGGTGGCTCAGTCGGTGAAGCCTCTGCCTTTGGCTCAGATCATGATCTCAGGGTCCTGGGATTGATCCCCGTGTTGGGCGCCCTGTTCAGCAGGGAGTCTGCTTCTTCCTCTATCATTCCCCTCTGTTTGTGACCCCTCTCCCTCACTCTCTCAAATAAATAAATACAATCTTTTAAAAGAATAAAACTGCAAAAACAATTCAATGCCAGAAAGTTATTAGCCTTCTCAACAAATGGTGCTAAAGCAACTGGACATCCATAAAGGGAAAAAATGACACTTAAGTCTCATACCTTATGCAAAATTAACTCAATTTAGATCACAGACTTAAAGGTAAAACATCATACTATAAAATTCTGGGGAAAATTAGGGGAAACTCTTGAGGATCTATGGAAAAGCAGAGTTCTTAGGCTTGACTCCAAAAAACAAGCCAGAGAAAGAAAAACTGATAAATTGGACTTCATCAAAATTGAAAACTTCTGCTTTGTAGAAAATTTTGGGGGCACCTGGGTGGCACAGTTGGTTGGGCACCTGACTCCTGATTTTGGCTCAGGTCGTGATCTTGGGGTCATGAGATCAAGCCCCACATCAGGCTCTGCACCTGGTGCAGTCTGTTTGAGATTCTCTCTCCCTCTCCCTCTGCACCTCCTGCTTGTGCACTCACGCACATACCCTCTCTCTCAAATAAATAAATAAATAAATCTTGAAAAAAAAAAAAAGAAAATTTTGTTCGGAGAATGAAAAGATAAGCTACAGAGTGGAAGAGAAGACTGAAAAAATATATATCCAACAAAGGACTAGCATCTAGATTTTACACATTCAAAAAAACCCTCAGAACTCCACAGTATGAACTCAATCCAACTGGAAAATGGTCATCACCCGGAGAGACATTGGCTGAAAAAGATAGGCAAATGGCAAGTAAGCGTGTGAAAATATGTTTAACATTATTACCCAATTAATCAGGGAAATGCAAATTGAACCATAATGAGGTATCACTATACAACTACCAGAATGGCTCAAATAAAGAATAGTGACAACACCAAATGATGGCAAGGACGCTCAGAAATCCTATCACCCACACACCGCTGGTGGAAATACGCTTTTGGAAATTCGTTCAGTTTCTTAAAACACTAAACATGCAACTACCATCTGACTCAGCAATTGCACTCCTAGGCATTTATCCCAGAAAAATTAAGATTTATGTTCACACTAACCCTGTACCACCAATGTTTATAGTAGCTTTATTCGCAATAGCCCCAAACTGGAAACAACCCAGATGCTCTTCAACAGGTGAACAAACTCCAGTACACTCACACCAAGGGACCCTCCTGAGCAGGAAAAAGCAAAGAACTGCTGGTATATGCAGTAACCTGGAGGACTCTCCAGAGAAACAGCCCCAAAACATTATGCGATGCAGGATTCCACTTAAAAACACTGTTGAAACGACAAGATTATAGAAATAAAGAACGGATTACTAGTTGCCAGGGCCTACAGAGGGGGTGGGGGCAGGAAGGAAGAATGTGTGCCTATAAAAGGGCAATAGGAGAGATCGTGGTAGTGACAGAAATGATGTTTCTGCAGCTGTGGCAACAGCAATATCCTGGTGGTGGTGTCTTAGGAGAGTTCTGCATGATGTTACTTACCACTGGGGAAAACAGGGAGAGGGTAGATGAGAGCTCTGTATTTTTTCTTAAAACTGTAAGTGAATCTATAACTATATCAAAATAAAGAGCTTTATAAAAAATAGAAGACTAGGTGATAGTATCAAACAATGTAAGTTCACTATGCACAATCCTAAACTGGAAGAATTACCAAAGGATGTGCTTCAGGCAGGAAATGGGACAGAAGGAAGGGGGCAGGTAAGGAGCCAAGCTGTCCAGTGTGCTATTTTTGGTGTGGAGAGATCTGTGTTTGGCTAACACAGATAGAACAAAACACCACAAGGGGTAATGAATTATTCCGTGTAGGTGAGAAGACTCCAACTGTATGAGGAGTTTCCGTTGATAGCCCTCCTGTTTCCGAGGGGATCCGGAATTCACACACCTCCTTGTAGCACCAGGAGACAGGGGGCCCCATGCCCTCACCTTCAACCCATGGGTCAGGAGTACAGCCTGATGTTCTCTCCTCAGACAGAGAGTAGCTGAGGTTTGCTGGCTCATGCCCCTGTCTCTGTGGGTACAGAATTTGCATTGATTTTACTGATTTATTTTGTTTTTATAATCTGTGGGGCTTTACTTTCTTTTTCTCTTCCCTTGCTTGAAGTTTAATGACATACACATCAAATACAGAGTATATGTTTTATACGTCAAGGGTACAGTGCTTCACAGCTACAAAAGGATTTAACAGGAGCAGGTAAATAGCCATATCACAGAATAATTAAGGAAGGAAAACTGCCCAGTTAGGTTATGTAAGAAGATAACCTAATATGAACTAAATAATTATGTCTACTTAACTCAGATTTGATGTGGTTTTATTACAATGGGTGTTAATTTTAAGGCTCAAAATCACAAGGAGGTTTTTTGAATCCAATCTGTGATAATGACATTCACCTGATGAGGGTTTCCTCAGCATAAATGATACCTGAAGGTGGGGGAAAGACCATATCCCAAAATAGAAAATCTAAAATGAATATGTGCTACTAATGGGCTTTTAATTTTCCAAGAGAAATTTAAATGAGATAATAAAAAGGTATAAAATAAATAGAAATGGGCGTCCATTTAAAAGTCAACCATTCAGACAAAGATGGATACACTGACCATGGAGTAGAAATCCAGAAATAAGCCTCCGTATTTATGACTGAGCAGGTATCACAAATGCCTGGGAGAAGAAAACAGACAATTTGATAAATGATACCTGGACATCTGGGTATCCATGTGGGGAATAAATGTGAAATCGGACCCCTACCTGAAAACATCCACAAATATTGTTCTCAGGTAAATTAATGCAAATGTAAAAAGCACAATTTTGAAAGACAAGGAAATTCATTCATCATCTGAAGGGGAAAGGAAAGATTTCTTAAACAAGGTACAATAAATGAAAGCAAAGGGAAAAAAAAAAAAGTCAGCCATTCAGGAACTCAGACAAAATACAGATCAGGAACAAACGACCTCCGAGCCGGCTGAAACAGCTAACACAGAGCCAAAGGACCAAGGCTACGGGAGAAAGCTCATTCATTTGGAACTTACCGACTTATCTTTACATTCATTTCAAGGAACCTCTAACTTCGCAGACCACAGGCGATTAGAAGCATATACCCCGCAGGACTGTGAGCTACAGGCACGACGGCAGTCAAGTGCTGACAGCAAAGGCAACCACTGACCAGGAAACGCGCCAGAAAGTGACTCTAACAGCACAGCACACTTGTTCAGCAATTGATTGCCAATCATGACCTTGAATCTTCCAGAAAATTAAGTCATAGTGAGTAGACAAGATGGCCTTTGTCTTCCTAGTTTCTCCCATGAACAATGGTTTGGCTTTTAAGATTTCCGAAGGTCAGAAAGGAGGCAAAGGTGGGTGGCCTTGACCACAGGATTCGCTCCATGTTTCACTTCCTGGCAGAAGAAATTTGTCATGCTGGGACGGTGGAGTCCTCGGAGAGGATTCTGTGGTTTCTGGCTTAGGGAACGAGCTGGTGTGTGACACCAACAAGAGAGATAACACTGAAGGTTCTGAGGAGGAATCCATTTATGGCAAAGTAACGCGTACAGATCCAGAGAGATGAAACTTAAAATACCTGTGAGCCAACATGGTGGAGATTTGGGAAGCAGTCCGGAGAGGCTGAATAAGACAGAGGTGCCAAGTGTCCACTGGGTCTGAGCCCCAGGACCGCACATGAATTCAGCCTCGCCGAAGGTGGCGGCAAAATCAGTCGGCTAAGATTTAAGCAGCAGGGTGTTGCAGATGAAAAGTACTGACAACTCTTACGAGAAGCTTGGCTGTGATGGGAAGAAGAGACAGGGTGTTCAGGGGCACTGCGGAGTGCAAGACACACAAACTGGAAGTTACAAGGAGCCAAACAAAGGATGGCTGGTGGTGCAAGTCTGAAAACTCAAGGGATGAGAGCCAAAGTGGAAGGCAGGGATTAGCCTCAGACACGAAGAGAGACCTCCTTGCCTCTGAGACTACAAGAGAAGGCTCGAGGACGAGCACGGAGGTAAGTGACTTCACAGGATGGAGATGTGGTTTCCTCAGCAAGACTGTTCTCCTTCCCTGTCATCTACCAGACATGAGAAAATGGGCTTGAACAGATTAATGAATGTTTAAAATAGCAGGTGGAAAGAAAGGGCAAGATGGCCAGGATAAGAGAGAGGATCGCTCAGTACTACTGAGTGCCCCTTGGAAGCAGACCATAAATCCACAGTGAACTTAACCTAAAGAGAGCTCTGTCTCTACAGCAGCAGGCAAGGCAGGTTGGGAAGCCAGGGCTGGGGATTTGCAAAGCATGTACAGCTGAAGGACGAAGAAGGAAGAGGTGAAGGAGAGGTTGATGGTGTCCTATCTGGGGAGGGAACAGCTCCTCACCTGACAGAAGGGTGGGGGTGCCCAGGAGGCTGGAGCTCCAGTGAAGACTGGGTGGGAGTGAGCAGAATGGGACATGTGAGCAGCCAGGGAAGTGAGTAACTCGAGTGGGGGCAGAAGAGAAGGTGCCTAGAGATGAAGTTAGGAACCAGACACTAAGCAGCTGACCGACCCTTCTGCAGGGATACGGCAGGCACCCAGGAGCAGCGAGGAGCGGGAGACGCCAGGTGACCTTGTAGAATACGGAATAACCCCAAGGTCATCAAGTAACAGCAAAGAGAAGGAGCTAGCAGAGCGCAGAACAGAAGATGGCATGCACTTCAAAGGAAAAAATGTTCTGGTGCACTGGTCAGAGGAGTTCAACGGCAAAAGCCTGGTGAAGTGTTGCTTTAGGAGAGGGAGGAAGCTTGGGCAGCCGCAGAACACGTGACCTGTGGAGGGCAGGTAAAATCAGGAAAGGGAGCTGGGAAAGATGACAAAGCCTAACTCTGGCACTCTGCGGGTCTGAGCCTGAATTACACCAGCAGAGAGGAACTGTGACATCGTGGATCTCACACGTGCAGCACAGACTCCGAGGGCTGCTCAAGGTCTGTGGCAGAATCTGTGATTTTGCTGAAGAGCTCATCGGGATCAAACCTGCTGTGGGCCGGGTGTGTGGACGCAAGTCAGCAGGTGAGTGAGCCTGCTCAGCCACCCAGCATCGAAACTGCAAGTTCCTAGTTGTTGTCTACAGGATATAATGACATATAAAAAAAAAGAAGTAATTCTTCCAAAGTAGAAAACTGTCCAGAAAAGGAAGTCAGTGGCCAGAGCAGTACACAGAAACAAAGAAAGCTAGCTAATAAGAACAATTACCCTTAAGCAGGAAACAAGTTTAGATACTTTAAAGAGTAGAAGTTCCATTTGCTTTTGATACATGAGGATAAAATTATATTAAGAAGGATAGGTGGTTTGTGAAATGTTTCAGAGAACACTCCAACTAGTGTAATCAAAGAGAAAAGCTGAACAGTTAATTTTTTATTTGAGGATACATACACAAAATACTGTCCTTCTGAATAGTTACTTTAAAGCAAGCCTTAAATACTACAACAGTATTTGCAATTACATAGACTGTGAAATTACACAGAGAGAATTACATAGATTCACAATTACATAGATTGCAATTATATAGATTGAGAAATTACATAGAGAGATTATGCAGATCTGTGAAAGCAACGCTTACAAATATTAAAGGTCTTCCACATTAGTTTGGGAGGTACAAGCTTCCTAACCCTCAGTTAACCATGGAAACAGAACAACAGGTTAATACCGGAAGAATCTTCAACCAGTATATACTCAGAAAGCTTGTTTAGTCACGCAATAGCTAGAAATAACACTGCTCTTGGGAAAAAGTAATAGGGAAAATTAACTTTATTATTATATAATACATACCAGAAGAAATACTCTAACTCACAACGCTTTTACAGTTGTAAACATTTAAAGGAACTTGTTTACATAATAACAAAAGACACTTTAATATAGATTTTACCAAAAGTTTTACCAACGTCTCGACTTAACAAATGTCTTTACAGAACTGAATATAAAAACATAATCCAAAACATGGACTTCATTCTTATAAAGGTATAGTATCCTACATTATGTACATATTTATGACAAAATTACTCAAGGTGCTAATATAAGAAAAGTGGAAAAACAGCTATGGGCACCAAATAGCCAACTTCTGTTTGCCCCCAAAGTATTATCATGGTCACAGTGACTCTGCAGAGGAACGTTAGTGCTCAAAACACCAAGTATTTCTAGTGCATTCACAAAGACAATGAGAACTAAGAACAAGTGCAAGTATACCGTGTTTACAAAATGACAAGAGAAATGTCAGTTTTTCTAAGAAGACAAAGGACTCTAACGTGTGTGCGTATAGCCAGTGTGGACGGAGGCCCATGCTCTCTCTACCACTGGGCTGCTTTCTCTGACTACTTCCTCACTGGCGGAGGACCGGCGTGAAGGAACATTTGAGTCCATCATTTTCAGGAAGATCATTACCTGGAACAAACAGCTCAAGGTAAATTGTAGCTTACGGTTTTTGGAGACTGTGGTAGAGGCTGTTGTAGATGTTATCTGCCTAACAGCTACTCCCCCAAGGACCCAAAGTAACAGGTGAACATGACCCCAAAACTGGAGACAGGCTTTGGTTATTTTCAGCCAATTACGGTCATTCGGAGCCAGGGACTAGAGGAGAAATAAATACCAGCTGAAGCTATGCAGTGCGAAGTGCTACCCTGGCCACATAATTGGTCTGGGGGCAGGCACTTGACCCAACGTGGCCCCATCAGATGGAGAGGAAGGATTTTTACTCCGTAAGTGCAGGAAGAACTCCTTTTGTCCATGGATGTAACAAGAAAGCACGCCCAGATTACAAAGAGTCATCATTTTACAACTGAGGGGGATGAGGCTCACAGTGCTGGCCAGCAGGGAGACATGGGAAGCACTTAGGTCCTTGCCAACACAGCCGGGCTTTGGAATCAGCCAATCCTGAAACCTCCTCATCTATAGTTATTTGAAAAAAAAAAAAAGTTTTTCATATTACTGACAGCATTTTGAGTTGGGTTTTCCACCACTTGCAGTAGGAAGCATTCTGCCCGATAAAATGACCAAAGAGCTAATCACTTATTATCTATTAAACAGAAATTTTATTAAGCATAATTTTAAAGTCCTTCATTTTTTGCTCATATAGAATCAATTTATAATCAGAAGGTTTAAGTAAGCAGGGATTTAGACAAGGGGAGTTCATTCAACCACTATTTACTTGGTAACCACCAAATGCCAGGCATTTGAATGTTTAGTGACCACAGATTCAGATCATCTGCTACATCTGCCACCACAGCAGGGTTCTGTCTGCCCCTAAGAGCCCCCTGGCTCCTGAGCAGAGTGCCTGTCTCCCCCCAAGGTGCTCGATGGATACACCAAAGCCTGCCTTCAAAGCTCGTCCACAACCACCTCCACGTCCACATCCACCTCCACCGTTGACCAACTTCCACCTGATCAACATGTTCTCTCCTTAGGTTCATTCAACTGGATGGCAGCTTTCAAGCCCTGCCGCTCCAGAAAGCAGGGGAAGTACCGCCATAGCTCTCTGCTCCCATGCACTGGGAACTGCTTCCAGATTCCAAGTCTCAGAAGGGCATCTATTTCTTAAAGGATGCACTGTGTGACCTCTTTAGTTCAAGCAAATGGGGTCTGTGGAAGAGGGTTGTTCTTTTTTTAAGATTTTATTTATTTGAGAGAGAGAGAGAGAATGAGCCGGGAGAGGGGCAGAGGGAGAGGAAGAAGCAGACTCCCCGCTGGGCAGGGAGCCCGATGTGGGGCTCGATCCCAGGACCCTGAGACCATGACCTGAGCTGAAGGCAGATGCTCAACTGACTGAGCCACCCAGGCGCCCCTGTGGAAGAGGTTTTAATTAAGAGTTGCATTTATATTACACACAATGTAAAATTTGTTTGACTTCTACCATAAAAGAAAACTATGTCTTAAAGTCGGTTTTTCTGTTAACCTGGCTTTTGTTTCATATTCTGTACCTGAGAGGAAAAACGCTACCTCTCAAATGGAATCACATCAAAGGTGCTTTCGTCAGTCCCTGACGGCTGTGTCTAGGAGCCGTTCACAGCACCAGGGACAGAAAGTCACCTCAGCAGTCCCCTGCTTTTAAAGAACTTATGGTCTCATCTTGAAAGAAAACTTTTCTTTGTCACAACTGAGATTTGATCGAATTATAAAACAGATACGCAAAGTGCCAGGGATGCCTGACTGGCTCAGTCAGTAGAGCGTGCGACTCTTGATCTTGGGATTGTGGGTTCAAGGCCCAACACTGAGTGTAGAGATTAGTTAAAAATAAATCTTAAAAAAAAAAAAAAGATATGCAAAGTCCCCAAAGGCAGTGCAAAGGTGCAGTATTTATTCGATGAGGGCTCCTGTAATAACAGGCGTATGCAAATGAACAAGAGAAACAGTATTGCAACGAAGGGAGCACACTACGTCGTATAACAATATTTTAAATTATAACACAGGAGAAAGAGATGCTTTGCTTTAAAGTTCCAAATTTTTTCCCACATGATTAAAAATTCATATTTGAAAAATTACAAACCTCCCTCCAAAATACATCCTCTCATTCATAATTTATTAGCACTTTATGAATCCTACCCCCATATCTAAATATTGCTAGCTGCTTTTAAGACTTAAATGCCAAAGACACAGCACATAAAAGAAATAGAAAGAATCAAAAAACTGACATCACTAAGTATTGTCATACAAGAGTTTGCCGTTTTGAGTAGTGTAGGGGTGCCCTTGGCTATGGCAGAGCCACAAAGCATTCTTTCTCCAGGCATCACAGCCATCATCATGCTAGGGATGTACTGCTATTGGTCAAATCTCTCAACATAAACTTATTTTGGTTTGGAAAGCTTACAGGAGGATTACAAAGGAAGAGAATTTGTAGTTATACAGTGTTTATTTGATTTATGTATTACAGTGCTATACTATGCCATTCTTTACATTTACCTTACTTTGTCCATCCTTTAAATAGCAATATCTTGCATGTCGTTTTAGCTTTTAAATTATATTCACAGCTACAAAGAAGCAAAAAAGTATTCTTCAAACTTACAGAACTTAGTCCATTATCAAGATCATACTGATAGAGAAAGCAGTGACAGAGACAAGCACTTCAGAACACAGAGGATTCATAGGTTTTCCCTCAAACTATTTCGACTGGCATGTATCCTAATGGTATTCTCAGGAATGGGAAAAAAAAATCCATTCCAACAGTCTTGAGAAGAAATTCAAGAAACATCAGCTTTCTTCTCATTCCAAAGAAATATTCAGAGCAAAGAACATCAACCAGTGGCCTGGTTACATATGATAAAGTGACAACTATAGTACTGAACCTTGCAAAAGAATCCTACCATGGCTAATTCCATACAAAGGGCCCAAAGTGCAAGATACTTTTCAAAAAATGTGGGTGACACGGTCCTTAACAGAAGCGATATTACCACGATTATTGTCAGAAATAAAGTTCACATTTATGCTTACACAGAATCATTTCTCAAGGAGCACAAAAAGCTTTGGAAATACCATTTACTTAACATCACTATGATATCCCTATGAAGCTGTGCATATGTTACCAATAGTCTGGGTCCCCAAATAAATTTTACGTAGACCCCTTCCGACATACCACTGCCAGAAACCACCGAGCTCATCCCTGCCCGAGGAGTCCGCGTCTGTTCCTGCACGTGAGCCAGAGAGCCTGCTTCACGGCAGTTCCACGGCTGCCAGGCCGCAGGCCAACAACCAGCACAACTGCTCAAGTCCCTGGAGTGAAGAACCTCGGGATGGTGGGGCTTCTTGCCTTATAATCCACTCAACTGGCCCCAACTCACCTTCCCTTGCCTCTTCTAGGGTAAACAGTGACCTGAACTATGTTAAGGGATCGGTTTAAAAGACAGAAACTGACTGGACTCAGGAGATAGGATGATGAAGAATTAAAAATGGGTTTTAACTTTCTCTTGGGTAAATGGGTACATGGGACAAATAGAAGGTTGGGGAGCAGGTGTGGGTAATTAGTTAGGTTTGGGACACATTGGTTCGGATTCCACAGACCATCCAAATGGAATGGTTAGGTAGGGAGTTGAATCTAAGCTTTTAAGCCTGAGTGAATGATATGACTGGAAATAAAGATTTAGGAGCAAGACATTCACAGGCAAGAACGGATATGCTATATAGCTCGAGTGACTGTGAAAATTACCATTAAGTTTTGCTTTTCGAAAGAACAGTATTTTCAAAGGTCTATGATACTGGAGCCATCATATAGCACAGGGTGTTGATAATCGGGCCCTGGACCAACAGCACCTGCCTGCCTGGGAGCTGATCAGGTGTGGAACCTCGATCTACCCCACATCTACTCCGTCAGAACCTGCGTCTTCACACACCAGAGGACTCAGGGGCACACCACTTAGAAACCCACTGGTGTAGTGCTTCCCAAACTCTGGTTTTTATTTTATTTATTTATTTATTTATTTATTTATTTATTTATTTATTTATTAAGATTTTATTTATTTATGTGACAGGGAGACAGCCAGCGAGAGAGGGAACACAAGCAGGGGGAGTGGGAGAGGAAGGAGCAGGCTCCCAGCGGAGGAGCCTGATGTGGGGCTCGATCCCAAAACGCCAGGATCACGCCCTGAGCCGAAGGCAGACGCTTAACGACTGAGCCACCCAGGTGCCCCCATATGCTTCCTTTGTTGACCTTGTTTACACGCCCTGTCTTTTATGAAATTAAGGTAATGGCTATCTTGGTGATTTCTCTAACAGTAAGTTATTTTATACTTTATTGGTACCACATAACTTTAGAGATATTATTTCCTTTGCCTAAATCATCCTCCTTACTCTACCTCAACCATTAAGCTCTAATTTCTCCATGAGTTATATTCTAACTACGAAAGCCTATGTATTAGTTTCTTAGGGCTGCCATAACAAAATAACACAGACTGGATGGCTTAAAACTAGAGAAATTTATTGTTTAACAGTTCTAGAGGCTGGAAGTCCGAAACCAGGCATCAGGAGGGCCATGCTTTCCCAGAAGACTCTAGGAAAGGAAACTTCCTTGCCTCTTCCTAGCTTCTGGTGGTGGCCAGCCATCCTTGGTCATCCTTGGCTTGTAGATGTATTACTCCAATCACAGCCTGAGTCTTTGTCTTTGTATCACATTCTCTCTGCATGTGTCTATGCCCAAATTTCTCTCACCTTACAAGAATACCAGTCATTGGATTAGGGCCTACCCTAACCCAACAGGCCCTCATCTTAACCTGATTACATTACACCTATTTCCAAATAAGGTCACATTCACAAGTACCTGGGGTTAGGACCTGAACATATCTTTTGGGGGATACAATTCAACCCACAACAGTCAATAATGATATATTTTTAAAAGAAAATCTCTTGATAATTCTCCAAATTATGTGGTAAATACTATAATACTGTGTTTTCAAAATAAAGCACAAAATAAAAATATTAAGACTATATTGTAATAAAAATCAGCACAAGACTCACCATTTGTGTTCCTGTTTCACAAATTGTGTTCACTGTAGAAAGTATAAACTCCAAAGTGTAGAGATTTATCTTAGATTTTTCCTCAGTGGTAGACTGCTTTAGTCCTTACTTTTTTCCCCCTAGCATTTTTGGCACCACTTATATTTTGTAGCTCCTTTCTGACCATCATTGCTTGGTACTACCTATTCAACTTGTTAGTTCTAGCTCACAAGTCTTGGTGTCAGGAATTACTTAGGGCCAATTTCTGACTTCCCAAGTCTTAGATGGCTGGAGTTCCTCAGGAAGTTCTAAGCCATACTAACTGGCCAAGGCTTTAAGAATGCTGTGAATCTAACAATAATTTGGGAAACACTGTTTCAGTTTAGAACTATTCAGGGGGTGCCTGGGTGGCTCAGTCGTTAAGCGTCTGCCTTTGGCTCAGGGCGTGATCCCAGCGTTCTGGGATCGAGCCCCGCATTGGGCTCCTCCGCTGGGAGCCTGCTTCTTCCTCTCCCACTCCCCCTGCTTGTGTTCCCTCTCTCACTGGCTGTCTCTCTCTTGTCAAATAAATAAATAAAATTAAAAAAAAAAAGAACTATTCAGATCCAGGGTTTCAATCTGAAACCTAAGATTTCAATTTTGTATTACAATATTATATACAGTATTCAATATTATATAGAGTATGTGGTTATATAGTTTCAAGACAGCAAAAAGTTGAATACTACTCAGTCTATGGAAGGTGAAATATTGTCTTAATATGCTAAAAAACAGGTAGATACAGCTCATTAATGGTACTTTGTAAACACTGGTTCTTTATTTTTCATCCTACCCTGTCGAGCTAAACAGAGCCTTCTTTTCTGGAAGAGAAAATGACCGTAGAGCACAAAGGAGTTTAAAGGTTAGGCACACATTTCTTTGCCAGCTATCTACCTAAGAGGCAAATGACTGGTTTACTTTTGGGGGAACAATGCTGTGCAAATATGTCAATGATAAATGAAGGTGACAGCTTGGGACTTTTGGTTGATTCTTATTTTAGGTTCACAATTTCAACTGCCATATTTGCTGTTTCTGTTTCTAAAACTAATTTTCTATTCCATTAGTTTCCTCTAATTACCTCTATTAGAGGAAAAGATGAAATTGCAAGTAAAAAATTAAAAATGTATTTGGGAGGTATCATGACATAAGAATACAGTTGGTTAAAGTCCTTTGATCATCATTTAATCAGTTAATCTGTGATGCTCAGAAGTTCAATTAACTGTGTTTAAAGTGAAGTTATTTCATATAAGACAAATGAAAAAGCTTTATCTCCCAAACTCTTCCAGTCCTTTCTTACTAATTCATAATCCCCATTTGGTTTTCTTATTTAGACTTTCCACCCCTCCCTAAAGCTCCTTATCTGGGTTAAAGAAAAAAAGTGTGGGTAAGGAGCACTTGAAAATAAAGAAAAGCAAAAGCACAGCCAAAAATTGCTAGAGAAATGTATTTTCTTTACAAAATCTCTGACTGTGGTTCTCTATAGGGAGAACCAGACCACATGGATGCACTGGACCATTTGCAGCTCTGACAACACATAAAATGCCATCGACTTCCTGGAGGATTTCCTAAGCCTTCTAGGAATAGATATAATGCCCCACGTGGCACCAAGAACAGGGCAAGCACAAGTCACAGGACGGGCTGAAAGTGAAGCAAATGCACTGTGACCTCACCCCTCTTAGGAGAAAGGTGGAAACCTTCCGAAGGCCCTCTGCACCTCACCCTCACCTTTGGCCCACTGTTTAGCCTCCCCTTATGGAAGCTCCATTTCTCTCCGTGGCTGTCTGGACCTGGACATCTGCTGTTCTGCCATGCTGACTGGTTGCTACCTCCTGGGCTCCCCAGTCTGGGTCAGGTTTCCTTCTAACATCCTTTCCTAGAGCACATTCCTTCAGAACTCCTGCCTGGAGTTTTAACAACTCATTCCTTAGTGTCATGATGGCATTAACTCTGCATCCTCCACTGACTGCATGCTCCATGAGACCAGAACCACGCCTGTTGTGTTGCCTGCAGTGTGGACAGCGCCTCCTAGCACGCTGCCGGCTCCATCATCCATTTCACACTTATTTGTTGAACAAGCAGCAAGCAGGCCGGCACAAGTGATCTGAGTTCAGGTACATACTTTTGAACTTGAACCTCTCCCTGGGATTGTAAAACTCCCAAAGTCTTAATCTGAGAATGCACACATCTGAACAAGTGATCAGAGACTGGTAAACATCTCTTCAAGCCTGATACAAAGGAGACGTGTAGGATATTGTTTATTTTTACCAAGCAGGGCTAAAACAAAACAAAACAAAACAAAACAAAACAAAACAAAACAAAACAAAACAAAACAAAAACACAGTATATGGGAAGGCTTTCCATTACTCAAAAATTATTTGTGGACGCCCCTCCATGGGTAGCTGTTTTAGGGGAAGCAAGGATTAAACAGATAGGGCTCTGCTTCCAGGGTGTTTGTGGTTTTAAAAGGCACATTTATAAATAGCCGTAATGCAACCCAGAAAGGACTAAAAGCCCGAGAGACTGAGAAACAGAGAAATAAGTCGAGAGGTCTCCGAAGGAAGATATGGATTAGTCTATCGATTACTTCTCATTGTAACGCCAGGGCAAAGAAAGGAATTCCAAACCAGGAAAGGTCAAGCTGGAATATTCGAGGAACACACTGAAATGCAGGCGTCGCCCTAAGTCCTTCACATCCCTCGCTGGGTACGACATCGGAGAGCAAAGTCTTGAACCGGCTTCGCAAACCCTGAGCTACTGAAACTGGACTAAGAAAGAAAAAAGCCTACGGATGGGAGCGCGGAGAAAAAGCAGGAGGAAACTTGAAAAAGCAGGTCACGTAAATGCTGCACACAGCCGGGCCCGCGCCCCCGCGCCCCCGCGCCC
>NC_048223.1:62749550-62759944 GCF_002007445.2 Ailuropoda melanoleuca
TCTGGTCGCAGGGGTGGGGAGGGGCCTGCGATCCCTAGGCTTGGGGGTGACCGAGCTTTGGGGACGGCGGGGTCTAGCTCTTGGATAGAGGTGGCCAAGTGCCTGCAGTGGGAAGACAGCCCTGCCTGATCGGCGCTCCTCAGGAAAGACTTCGTCGTCGTCATTAGCAGCTCTCAGGCAGGAAGAGCCTTCGTTCCACAGAGACTACTAGTCAATCTGGGAACGTGGTTAATGTGTAACTAGGAGGCAGTAGACTCGGGTGTCCAGCTAGAGATCAGCCCTGTGGGCAAGGGAGCTGGCTTACCCGCGGTGAAACTGAGCTTTCGCTCAAACCTGCCAGTCTGTCTCCTGTAGGGCTCGGCTGATGTCTGGAGGAAACTATCAGAAGCTTAAGGTGCGCCGGTGCGCGAGAGTCCCCAGAAGACCATAGACATTGGCCCCTCTGCATCCCACTGTAGGGGAATCTAGCTTACAGGCAGGAAGCATCTCTTAGTCCTCAACTAAGGTTAGAAGTTGTTGACTGGGTATTTTGATTTAAGGCACAAAACTGAATTCAGAATCCCCTTCTGCTGGAAATGCAGAGAGAAACATTTATTAGGAAGAGAATTTTGGTTAGGAGTTTGCTCCGTCTGAGCCTGATCAGGCCCACATCGTATCTCGTAAGACCCAACTTTATTCAAAAGATATAGTAGGATACTAAAAATATGCCTTGGCTAAGTTCCTAAGTAACTTGGACTGTGGGGAAATTTTAGTAAATACATTTTTTCCTAGTCCATTTGGCTCCATCCTCCACATAAATTGGCATCAGACTTGACTGAGGCCTTCCCCTCTTCCCCAGTAGCCATTTGGCTCTATATTTTATTCTTTCTGATCCTAATAGCAAATTAGGAAGAGACAGAGAAGGCCCCATGCTGAAATATTGTAATAACTGTAATTTCCTAGAATGATTTTGTATATGTTTCTTGTTCAATGGCTGAGATACTTTGTTGCTTCCTTATTTGGTTTTCTGCATGTTAGTTTTAACTTATACTACTGAGTAGAGCAGGCTAATCTGATTGAAAGTATTTCAGAAGAAAGACAGGGATCCCATTCTTTAGCTCTGTTTTCTTCCTGCCAGAAACTTCTGTGGGTAAGAAAGGAATCACTGGGTTACAGTGATTGCTGGGTTATTGACTGAAACTGGACCTCAAGATCTCTGAAACCTGGACAGAGTAATAGAAATAAAAATTAAGCCGCTATTTCAAAGCTGAGAACAGTTTTCTATCTGTGGACCATGAAGACTTACATATACCTTTGGGGAAAACGCTTTGTTTTGGAAAAACTACCCAAAGAAATCATTTAGTTTGCAAATAAAAAGCCAGATATCACAACTGGAAAAGGAAATACTTGAGCTGAGATTTGAAGGAGCTAAGTTTTTTGAATAATAGTGTGAAATATTCTTCACATCCTAGTCACTTTGGATCTTTGAGAGAAAATAAATTTATCCTGAAAACTCTCAGAGACCGTTTTGATTCTGAGGTGCTGCTGTTGATCGTGTGAAAGGAGAGCTTATTGCAAAATTAGTGTTTTCTCCAGTTATTTTCTCCTTTCTCTTTAGGGGAGGTTTGTGATAGAGTAAAAGTAGGTTTCCAAAAGCCTAAGCACATTGGAGATTTGTCTACAGGAAATGAAGGGAGAAGGATTTCTTCCAAAACAGATCCACTCCTCCTACCCACTCCTCCTTAGGTTGGTGGGTCCTGTAAGTAGCTGGTACTTTCCTTCTTTTTTTTTTTTTTTTTTTTTTTTTTTAAGATTTTATTTCTTTATTTGACAGAGAGAGGCAGCGAGAGAGGGAACACAAGCAGGGCGAGTGGGAGAGGGAGAAGCAGGCTTTCCCACTGAACAGGGAGCCCGATGTGGGGCTTGATTCGGGACTCAATCCTAGAGATCCCAGAACGCTGGGATCATGACCTGAGCCAAAGGCAGACGCTTAACGACTGAGCCACCCAGACGCCCCATGGTACCTGATACTTTCCTTCTTGCTATCTGGCAGTGTTTCACATTTAATGACCAATTAGGAACCTCAGGGGGCTGCCAGCCTCACAAGGATTCCTGTTCCCCAGGACTGGCAGAGGACCACATGGGGTGGGACAGTGGAGCTCTGTAGGGACCAGTGGGCACAGTTGGACAATGACTGAGGGGCCTTTTAGACTCCTATGCATAGGGTTGGACCCAGAACGGAGTGGTCCAGACCCCTTGGGGTGGGGAGCCTTAAAAAGGCCTAGGAATGAGAATCCAGCACGACCTTGGTGTTCCAGAAAGCAGTGGCATTGGGAATGAAAGGCTATGGCATTCTTGGCAGAGCTAGACTTGGTGGAGAGCACTGGTCACAGGCTGTGAGGCATGGTGACTTTACCTGGTGGCTAAAGTTGAAGAACATGAGCCAACTCGTGTCTGGTCCTTGAGGACTCAGAAATATCTGGGTGTTACCTTGAGAAGGAACCAAGTTCTGCCCAGGTAGGTAAAGGCTTGAAAGTAAAACACCCAGACCAGTGACCCCTGTGACATATAACTCTTCAGCTGGGAAGAGATTTCAGAGGCCACTAGACCCATTTGCTTTCTGGGGCCATCCAAAATTACCACCTCTGTAGTCGGACACATCTGTTGTTAGGGAATATTTGGTCAGGATGGGCAAAATTAGCTGCAGTGACAAAGATCTCCCAACATGCCTGTGACTGACACGGTGAAGTTCATCTCTCACTCAGACTGCCTGCCCTGCTCCTGCTGGCTCCATGTGAGCACTCGTAGATCAGGCTGACCCAAGTCCCATGGAAACACACACTCCCACCATCACTTGGGTAGGAGAGGAAGCCAGCATCAATGGTGCATTCGCTCAGGATGATCCCATCAGGAGTGGGCAGAATCACTTCCGTTTGTATTTTATGGGCCAAAGCAAGTGATGTGCCCACACCTGATTATAAAGAGAACAGGGAGTGCAATACTGTGATGTCCCAGGAGGAAAAGAGAAGAGGATGTATTTGGAAAGATGTGATGACTACCACAGAACTTCGTACCTGTCCAGGAAGCTTATTCTGCTTTGATTTCAAACAGCTTCATTGGGGTGTAATTGACATAGTTGTGCATATCTGAAGTTTACACATGATAGTTTTTGGTGTAGGTGTATACCTCTGCTTACTGCTACTGGGATGTCTCTGCTTTGGCCTTTTCAGTGCACAGAGACATTTTCTATGATTCCATTTTATCTTCTTTGTTGCTAATTAGGAATAACTTCTTGTAAGGTTATTTTAGTGGTTTTAGGCTTTATGGTATAGGTTTTTACTTCTCACGTGGTCCACCTGTATGTGCTGTGCCATTTTATGTAGAGTGTAAGAACCTCACAACACTTTACCTGCATCCTCCCCATTAACTGTGCTGTGGAAGTCCCACTTCTACATTTGTTGTACAACCCACACCCTTGTTATTTTTGTTTTAAGCAGGCACTTCTCTTTATAAAATTGTGGTAAAATATGCATAACATGAAATTTACCATCTCAACCATCTTGTGTGTGCGTTCAGTGGCATTAAGCACATTCGCTTTGTTGTGTGACCATCCATGTCCAGAACTCATCTTGCACCCTGAAACTGTCTCCATTAAACACCAAATCCCTGTTCCCACCTCCTCCCTGCTCTTGCATCCACCGTCCTATTTTCTCTCCCTATGATTTTGATACTCTAGGCACCTCAATATGAATGGACTCATACAGTATCTGTTCTTTTGTGACTGGCTGATTTCCCTTAGCATAATGTTCTTAGGGTTCATCTGTGTTGTAGCCTATGTCAGGATTTCCTTCCTTTTCAAGGATGAATAATATTCCCCTGTATATATACATACATATATATATATACACGTATATATATACACCATATTTTCCAGAAAATTCTCTTTTAAATAGATTTAAACAAGTATTTTATATTTACCCACATACTTACCATGTCTAGGATGCCTCTGTCCCTTATGTAGATTCAAATTCCATGTGCTATCATTTCCTTTTTGCTGGAAGTAATTCCCTTAGCAGATCTTGAAGAGCAGGTCTGCTGGGGATGAGTTCTTTCTGCTTTCGTATATCTAAAAAAGTCCTTATTTCATTTCTGTTTTTGAATGGTATTTTTCTTGTTTAGATTTCTAACAGCAGTTTTTTTTTCTTCTGATACAATGTTTTCTGGTTTATATTGTTCGTGATGAGAAGTCTATGGCCATTCTTCATTCCTTTGTACACAATGTTTTTTTCTTTTAACATCTCCCTTTAAAAAATATTTTATCTTTATTACTGGTCTACGGATTTCAGTTATGATGTACTGTGATGTGCCTTGGTGTGGTTTTCTTCACACACTTCTTTGGCCTGTGAATTTATTGCTTTTATCAGATTTGGATTGTTTTTTCAGCCATTATTTCTTCAAATATATTTTCTGCCCCTCCTTCTCTTTTCCTCTGGTGACTCCGTCACACAAATATCAGGCCACTTGAATTTGCCTAACTGATGCTCTGTTCATTTTTGCCAATCTTTTTTTCTTCCCGTGTGTCATTTTAGATAATTTCTATTGTCATATCTTTAAATTCACTAATCTTTTCTCCAATATTTAATCTCTTAATCCCATCCATTATATTTTCCCTTTCAGACACTGTAATTTCATTTCTAGAAGTTCAATTTGCATATACATATATCATGTTTGGTGCTTATTCTCATTATCTCCTTTAGCTTCTTGAACATTTAGAATATATTGTAATAAGGGTTTTAATGTCATTTTCTACTAATTTTATCATCTGAGGAATTTCTTTTTATTTATTTATTTATTTATTATTATTATTTTTTAAAGATTTTATTTATTTGACACAGAGAGAGACAGTCAGTGAGAGAGGGAACACAAGCAGGGGGAGTGGGAGAGGAAGAAGCAGGCTCCCAGAACACCGTGATCACACGCCCTGAGCCGAAGGCAGAGGCTTAACGACTGAGCCACCCAGTCGCCCCCATCTGAGGAATTTCTGAGGCAGTTTCCATTGATAAGCTTTTGTCCTTGTTGTGAGTGGTATTTTCCTATTTTACATGCAAGGTAATTTTTTATTGGATGCCAGACATTGAGAAGTTTTCTTTGTTTAATTGTATATATAATATATAAGGATTAGGGATTCTTCTGGATCTTGTGTGTGTGCTGGGGGTTGATGTAAAAATTAGAGGGGATTCTTTACCCAGCCTTGGGTACTTTCCACACATTCCGGCACTGACCAGCAGGTGAGGGCTTGAAGGGAACCTTTTGGGAATCTCCGGTGCTCTGTCTGTGCACAGCTCCCTCCTCTCCTTACTGTGCCCAGAGGACTCTAGCTACCTTTCAGCCTCCCCCTTCCATCTCCCCAGCTCAGGGAGTCCTTCCTCCTCCTCCTCCTGTCACCAGCCCCAGAGCTCGGTCTGTGGATCTCTTTATCCACACTCACTTCCTCCTCAGTGGATCTCATCCAGTCGTGAGGCTTTAAATACCCCCTAAAGATAATGCTTCCTACAGCTCTCTCTTGCCTCCGCTTCTACATACAGTTGTTTATTTCATATCTTCATTTGAACACCTATTAGGCTTCTTAATACTAAGAATAAAAAGCAAACATCCAAATTCCTCAACTAAACCTGTGCCTTCTGCACTCCCTATCTCAGTGAGTGGTGGTTTGTGCAGGAGAAAAATCTTGGAGTACTTCTCGACTCCTCGCTGCCACTCAGGCTGACATTTGGTCCATCAGTAAGTCCTCCACCTTTGAAACATCCAGAACATAGCCACTTCACCCCTGTGCTGCTCCATTTTGGTCTAAGCCTGCCTTACCTCTCTCTGTATTATGCCCCTAACTGGCCTTCCTGCTTCTGTCCTTGTCTCCTGGCAGTCTCTTCTCAACACAGCTGCCAGAGTGACCCTATTAAATGTGAGTACACAAAAACAAGCCCCAAAAGAACAATACCCCTTTAAAGCAGCCAGTGTTGAGGGCAGGTAGGTGGGTGGACAGAGGAGGGGAGGGGAATATAAGTTTCATCATGCCACTCTGCTCCAAACCCTGCATCTCATTTACTCACCCTGGCTTGAAAGATCTTCTGTGGTCTGCCTCCCCTCTGACTTCCCTCATTCCATACACCCCCACCCCCCATTCTCTTGGCTCTGATCACGTAGGCCTTCTCATGTTTTGAACACATCAAGATGATGTTGGCCTCAGGACCTTTGTGTGTGCTCTTTCCTCTGCGGGATTGCTCTTGTCCCAGATGTCTATGTGGTTTGTGCCCTCACGGTCTTTATGTTCTCTGCTTATGTTTTATACCTTTCAGATACAAAATAGTGATCCCTCTCCTCCGCTCCCTCCCCAGCATTTTGTACACTCCCTACCTTGGGTACCCCCTCAGAGCATTTACCAACACCTAACACATATATGATTTATTAGTATAGTGTCTGCTCCCCCACTGGATGGTAAGTTCTGTAAGAGAAGGGGTTCTATCTGTCTTACTCTCTGCTCTATCCTCATGCCTGACATAGTATTTGGCATATCAACCCTCAATAATTAAGCAAGTGATGGAAATAAAACTCAGCAGCTCTCTATTTAATATGGATTTAATTTAGTGTAATGAACTTAATTTTATACTTGTTGATTTTTGAAATTTAAAAGCTGATTTCTGAATTCCACCATATAATTGTCAAAGGCTGTAATAAAACCATTTAAAAGTATTATCTAATACTAGCATAATTTATTGAGTACTTAATAAATTGTAGGTATAGTGCTAAGTGCTTTACATGTAATATTGTACAAGCTATTCCTTACCCCAGATTCATGAGGTAGGTATTATCCCATCTTATAGATGAGGAAACAAAGGTCCAGGTGTATTACATAGTTTGCCCCAGTTCTCAGTGCAAGTGTGTATCCATGCTGGGATTTTTCTCTAAAACCACACTAAATGAGACACCTTTCCTTTTCATCTATAATGTGTAACAGGAAAAAAAAATGCAGTATGAAAATCTCCGAGACGGAAGTGTGACTTCACAAGGCATCAAACTGTTCAATGTAAGGGAACGTAAGGGCAATAGTGCCCTTGGGGTCATGCCCTGTTCTGGGTGCTTTCTGTAACTTCCCTTGACTCTCACCTGACAAGGTGGCCTTCCTCACCCTCCTTTCACAGTCAAGGATGGCTCCAAGCCAGGGTTCTTTACTGCACTATGAACGCTAAGGAAGTCTGGAGACTGGAGTGGGCAGCTGTTTCTGGGAGCGAAAATTCCCTGAATGCTCTATAAATTAAGCGTACTAAGCTACAGCATAACCCTGAAGGTCACATCCAATTCTCCAATACTAAACTTAACTCTTTGAATCTATTTCTAAAGGCAAACAAGCTTCTGTTTGTCCAACAAGAACATGCTGCAAATGTTCCACGGAACAGTATGCAGTGTGGAGGCTAGAGTGGCAGATACGTTTCTTAGTTCAGTGACATGATAATTCCTCACCTTCATCTTTTATTTTTTATTTTTTTTTAAAGATTTTATTTTTTATTATTTATTTGACAGAAATAGAGACAGCCAGCGAGAGAGGGAACACAAGCAGGGGGAGTGGGAGAGGAAGAAGCAGGCTCATAGCGGAGAAGCCTGATGTGGGGCTCGATCCCATAACGCTGGGATCACACCCTGAGCCAAAGGCAGATGCTTAACCGCTGTGCCACCCAGGCGCCCCTCACCTTCATCTTTTAATTTGAAAGTTACCAACACATCTTCTTAGTTCTAATGGGAATGCTTCTCTGCTTATTTCTGCATTTAACAACATTTATACTCAGGGATTTTTTTATGAGCCCTTTTAATTTTTGTTCTGCATTTTAGTAAAGAGGATTTTCTAGTTCCTCTTTTCTTTTAATCATATTTTGGAAATCAGATTAACCATCGGACTGAACATACTAGAATACATGTGTTTTCTTGCCACTTTCTGGTAAAAGTACCATAGAATTATCCTTTTTTAATTTTTCTATCTTTCTAAACTGTGTTTTAAATCAAATGGCCTATTTTCAGTCTGGTTTCTTGTTAAAAAGATTGCTTGCAAAATGAGTGGGTTTTGGTTTTCGTTTTTGGATTTTCCTCCCGATCACCAAATACGTTTAGTCAGAATTTTCTGATTTTTTTACTTTAATCAACTTTATTGAGGTATAATTTATATACAATAAATTTCAACAATTTTAAGTGTATAATTCCATACAAATTATTTTTGACAAATTTTACATAGTCACGTAACAACACAATCATGATATAGAAACTTTATATCACCCCAAAACTTTTTTCAAGGTCTTTGAAATTCCCTCTGGGCTGACTTTTCTTTCTTTCTTTTTTCCTTTCCTTTCCTTTCCTTTCCTTTCCTTTCCTTTCCTTTCCTTTCCTTTCCTTTCTCTTTCTTTCTTTCTTTCTTTCTTTCTTTCTTTCTTTCTTTCTTTCTTTCTTTCCTTTCTTTTTTTCTTTCTTTCTTTCTGAGAGAGAGAGAGCGCCAGCAGGAAGAGGAGCAGAGAGAGAGAATCCTCAAGCACACTCCGAGCTAACTGCGGAGCCCGATGCAGGACTGACCCCAGGACCCTGAGATCACGACCTGAGTGGAAACCAAGAGTCAGACCTTAACCGACTGAGCCACCCTGGCACCCTCCTCTGGGCTGACTTTTAAGAACCTTTGTAGAGGATTACTGGTGTCACGTGAGAAAATATAGTATGTCCTATGAGATTGGGTGGAGATGTTCCCACTGCAAAGAACAGCCACCCTTTCCTCCGTCTGCAGACATCTGACAGCCTATCCTTCTCCCCATTTGAATGTCCTAGGTTTGTGTTAGCCCCCAGCTCTTTCTCTGGGCCCGAACAGTAGTCAATACCATTTCCGTCCATCAGCTGTGTGGACTGTGCCTCTTACTGGAAGACTGATGAGACCTAAGAGGAGGCTTCCTGGGCTTCCTGGTGCTCGCTGTGACTCTACAGCAGCCAGACTTTTAGGTCCGAGTGGTTTCAGAACATCCCACCCTTCCCCTGAAGTGGTGTAGACTCGGCCAGCAGGTGTGTGGTGAAGCACTATGTAGTGTTTGTACCAAGCCACCTTGGTTCATTTGCCAGGGCTGCTGAAACAAATACCAGGCTGCGGGGCTTACACAATGGCAGTGCGTGGCCTCCCGGTCCCGCAGGCTAGAAGCCCACCATGGGGCGATCAGCAGGCGCGGTTCCTTTCCGAGGGCTGTGAAGGATCATCCGTGCCAGGCCTCCTCCTGGCTTCTGCTGGAAGCTGGGTTGCTGGTTTGCTGGTTTGTTGGCCATCTCTGCCCTTCCTACAAGCATCATCGTGACCTCTGCCTTCATCTCCAGAGGGTGTTCTCCCCGTGTGTACGCCTGTGTTCAAATGTCCCCTTTTCATAAGGACCCCAGTCATATTGGTTAATGACTTCTTAATTAATGACACCTGCAACAACCCTGTTTCCAAATGAGGTCATTTTCTGAGATCCTGGGGGGTTAGGACTTCAACGTATGAATTTTGAGATGGAAACACAATTCAACCCTTAACACTTTTCATCATCCAAATGCCCCCCCCAAAATCATAAACGTATAGCAATTATGCCTCGCATTGGTATAGAGCCTGGTGTCTTCTCAGAAATGAAGAGCAGACTCTTGCAGATTCTTTTATTTTTTATTTTTGTAATTCAATTAGCCCACATATAGCACATCATTAGTTTCAGATGACTCCTGCAGATTCTTACACTGCAGAGCACTTGCAAGCACCTGGGGACCTGTGAGAAACACAGATTTCTGGATCCCATCTCTAGAGGGTCTGATTCATGAGTCTGGGCCAGAGTCCAGGAATCCATGTTGTTTAACAAGCACCACAGGTGTTTCTAATGGAGCAGGTCCCCACCTTCGGAGAAGGCCTCCTGTGGGCTGCAGGGGGTTGTATTGCTGAAGGACCCAGGCTCCAGCTGCTTGTGGAAAATGCAATGGAGAGAAGAAGAGCCTGAGTGGAACATTGGACGTGGGGAATGGCAGGGTCTTTTACGTCTGAGTAGTGAAGACATGTGCTCACAGATCTTTCTCTGACACCTAACCCCCTCAGAAATAGGGATGGGTAAGAGATATACTATGGGCTACATTTTCAGCTCTATATATTTTTTGTGAGCCCCTTCCTTCCCATGCAGGGGTCATCTGTCATTCCTCCAGTCAGCCAGAGCTTTCTATTTCGGGGAAGTCAACATTCAGCAAGCAAGAGCTGCCTCCAAAAGCCGGTGGGGAAGGGTGGCTTTGCAATGCCCCCTCCTCTTCCCTGGGTCTTACCATCTCTCCTGCCTTCTCTTACCTTTTTTTTTTTTTTTTTTTTTTAAGTTTTTTTTTTTTTTTTTGACAGA